>NW_027192410.1:229991-335560 GCF_041956645.1 Rasamsonia byssochlamydoides | reverse complement strand
TGATCCTGCCTTGCGGGGTATTGTTTCCTCATGCATCGCTGTGTTGGACAGCCTCCTATTTTGTTGGTCCGTAACATAATCTAGAGTTTACTATAACTTAGTTATTATCTTATTTTCTATCTAGCATTATTGCCTATACTTATTGGCTTTAAGAGCTGTCTTATCTATACTATGTCTTCTAGCTTACCTTATGTTACGCGCGGGTCTGACAGAGTCGATCGTCGATTCCTGGATTGGTCGTTTCGAAGAGTCAAGTCTATTCTGGATCTGATATCCAGAATAACAAGGGTCCGTACTATACGCTGACTGCGATATAGATTCACGAGTTGGCTGACTGCCTAACAGATAAACAAGATAACAAGGGCCTCTCCCCTTAGGTCAAAGAGTAATAAGAACGACTAAGTCAGAGGCATGCCCACTAAAGCTATACAAGTATACCAATAGTGGTTCGTAGTCTTACTGACCCTCCAAGTAATCCACGAAGTATGATACTTGAAATTGAACGCGATCGAGAGAAAGACTAGATACAAGAGTGAGAGTGAACCTCCTTTTATAACCCTTCCTGTAGTCCCTGATATCCTCATTTGCCGTAGTCCCTCGTGGACTCTCCCTCACAGTTCCTCCACGGACTATTTCCCGTAGTCCCTTGATGGACTATCTCGATCTCGTGACTTGGGACTCTCTTGATCACGTGACCTGTTCCTACCCTGCGGGGTAACTGCTTCACCATGCAAGGCTGAGTTGGACATTCCTTTGTTTTGTTAGTCTGTAACAAGGATTAACCTAATACCATAGTCTAGGAGGATAATGTTACGAACCAACAGGAGGAAACGCTGTCCAACACAGCAATGCAAGATGAGACGTTACCCCGCAAGGCAAAGATAATGCAGATAAGTCACGTGATCATGACGTCATCAAATAACTGCCAAAACATCTGCCAAAGGAGAATGACGGGCAGTCAGGAAGGCAGAAACTGCCAGGATGAATACCATGATGAGAAAAGGGGCAGATGGTAAGGCAGATGGGAGGATGGATGAAGATATAAGGAGAAATGCGCCCGCTCTTGTATCTAGCCTTTCCTCTGGCGCGTTCAATTCAGTCTACAACATTGTTACTGAGATACTTACTTTGGGGGTCAGTAAGACTTCTTACTACTATTGGTATACCTTGTGTATAGCTTTAATAGGCGTTACTCTGACCTAGTCGTTATTGTTATTACTTCTACTTAAAGAACCGCAATAGTTATTTTCTTCTCAAGAAACCCCTTACGAGGATAGTATTAGAGTCAGGGACTCCTTGATCCTTCCCTAACCACCATTGTGTTACGCGCTGGGTCCAACCGTAGTCGCAGATACTCAGATTGGTGGTCAGAGAAGGATCAAGTGAACCGAACAGGTTCTTCACTGTGGTCGAACAGACCCTAGACCGAACAGGTCAATGCCGAACAGGCGCAAATAACAATAAGGGTCAATGGCTAACTGCCGAAGAAGAACAAGACAAATGCGACTAGGTCAGAGGCAACGCCTACTAGAGCTATACCGAAGTATACCAATAGTAGTAAGATGTCTTACTGACCCTCCAAGTAAGTATCTCAGTAAACGAGTTGTATTGAGCGCGATCGAAGGGAAGGCTAGATACATGAAAGTGTTCGTCCTTTTATAATTCTCCATCCGAGTCCATTTTGACGTCCTTACTATGATCGCCCCGTTAGTTCCTGCGTCCTTTTCGTCCTTGGTCTCATCTTTCTGCGTCCTTGACGTCCTACTGCGTCCTTGGTCCCTTATCTTATCAGTAACTGCGTCCCAATCACGTGACCTGGTTTCCTTTAGTCCTGTCTGCCTTGCGGGGTCATGTTTCATCATGCGCTGCTGTGTTGGACAGCCTCCTATTTTGTTGGTCCGTAACACATTGTGCAAGTATCTACGACTACGGTTGGACCCAGGCGTAACAGATAATGCCTTAGCCTATGCTTATTTTGCTTAAGGCCTAGTATACTCCTTTTATAGGATCTAATATATGTTCTGGCCTAGGAATTCTCTAGACCTTAACATGATTAAGCCTTATTGGCTATGGATAAAGAAACTCACAACAATCTATGGGGCACCTTATAATAAGAAGACTATAAAGAAAGCTTAGATTAAGGCATGGAATAAATTGCTACAGGAGCAAATCCAGCAATGGATTGAATAGATTATGCATCATATTCAGGAGGTTATTTAGCTCAAGGGTGGAAGTATAAAGAAGGTTGTATAGGTAAGGATTCATGGTTATGGAAGGGTACTCATATTAAGGGGAAGCTGTCAGAGCAGAGGGTATTAGAAGACATTAAGGATGCAGAGACTTGGGAAGATACCTAGGTTAGTATGGTAAAATAGGTGGGGAGAGATGTACCAGTTGAAACAGCATAAATTACTAGTGTCCGTTAGCGTGTGTGGTGTCTTTTGATGCACTCCTCCGTAAATGGAGGTACAAAGTGTTATATATGCAAGCGACATGTGTTTATGGGCCTTTAGGTGCCCATTCGTATGCGGCTGGCGCAGGGGGGAACCCTGCAGTACGCGCTGACTCCATGGGGCCGTAAGTAGATGTCAGGGACGGTCCTTGCCGATTCGAGCACTAATACTGGATGGCCCCGACCACATTATGCATTCGTCAAGTGTCACGTGCATACGCACAGACCACTTAGACTACATCACCTTCGCATCACCACTTAGATAGCATTGCAATTACAACTACAGCTCTGCTTCTGACTTCATTTCCACAACTAGATCTGACTTATTTCCATTATCGACGTCACGGCCAGCTCGGCCTCGACATCAAGGGTGATTGACGAAAGCCTTCTTCTGCATAATATTGAAGAATGGTGTCCCATCGAACTGGTCACAACTTCGCACGGAAGAGTCTTGAAGTTCTTTGCAGCTATGATTCTACCTGAAGCAGCAGACAACAGGGAGAACCGCCGCTGATATATTCAAGCACTTGGATGAGATGTGGAGGCGTGTCGGCAACAAGATTCCTAAACGAACGGATTATGACTCGCTGGTATCGGAGCCTAAGGTGGCTTGCTACGTCGCCGACAGTTTCAGGCCGTGGATCCAATACAGGATGAGGGAGAGGCTACAGCCCATCTCCCAAGTCAGGATGGCGGAGGGTGAAGACGCTGTGTAGACGGCCCCAAAGACGGCTATACGGACGAAGGGCTGGCGGAGGCAGATGCCTGGAGGCCGAACCCACTCTTCTGTCGTGAAGATCCCAACAACATCCCCTGTTATCCACCACCCCCCTGGTCTCCAAATTCTGAATTTAGCGAGTTTATACGGCGCGGTATAACGGGGCCTTCCTAGTTTCCATTTCGGCCCTTGGTCTAGCGGCAGTGGCTTTTTCCAGGGGAACCCACCACCCTCACCGGGCCTCCTTGGGGCCAGGCTCCTCCCAGTGAGCCACGCGGCCTTGTCCATATTTAGTTGGCCACATTGCGCCCCAACTTTTAAGCTGATTCATGTTCAAAGTGTTGTCGGCCCAGGTCCTCTGTCTCAAGGGTCAATTCCTCCACCAACAAGGAAGTGAGAAAACCAACGCCGCCAAAGCTGGCCAAGATGTACCAAATTGACTGCATCGCTTTCCTGTAAGCCTCTCGTATGGCATCCATCATCTCAAGGGGCAGGTCTATCTGTCTCAGGTAAGGTATGAAGCCCACTGCTTCGTTTGCGTTCTCCAGAATGGCCACAGACTCAGGCAGCGGACCGAGAGAAGCAATAGAGCGCTCGAAGACACTGCTGAAAGTTGTCGCTCCGACTGCAAGTCCGATGAGCGCACCGAAGAGCCGGAACGAGACCAAGATGCCCACTGAAAGTCCCTGGTCTTCCACGGCCGGGGCGCTCGCCTGCATTGGTATGGGCGGGACAGTGAAGATAGTACCGATTCCAATGCCAGCGATGACCTGAAAACTGGCCGTCGCGGCGAGGGAGGAGTCGCCATCCCAAAGCGAAAAGAGTCCGACACCAACGGCCAGCAGGACCCAGCCCAGCCAGATCTCCCAGCGGTAGTGGCGGATATACTCGACGGCCCATGCCGCAATACCAGTAAAGGCCATAACGATGCAGCAGAACGGTAGCATTGAGATGGCCGATTGCAAGGGAGCTTCGAGGAACACAGCCTGGAAGAACAAGGGCACGTATAACAACAGCGTGTACAAGACCATGCCATGTATAAAGCCACCAATCAGCGTGACCTGGGCCGTCTGGGAGCGGAAGATGCGGTACGGGAAGACCGGCTCGGCAGGTCTGGCCTCGTAGATACTGAAGGCAACAAGAACGACCACACCGATAACCAACGGGACAATCGTCCTCCACGACGACCACGGATACATGGCGCCAGCCCAGCTCAACGGCAGCGCAAACCGTGCTGCCGACTGCAAACAGCAGCATGCCAATCCAATCCAGCCTCGCCAGCCGCGAGCGCAAAGACTGGTCTATCGGCTTGAGATGCAAGAAGAAAACGGCCAGCACGGCGGCGACGGCAATCAGCGGCAGGTTGATCCACCCGATCCACCGCCAGTCGACGTACTCGCTGAACAGCGCGCCGAGGATGGGCCCCAGGATACTCCCCACCGCCACGGGGATGGACAAGAGGCCGATGTACAGCGGGCGCTCTTTCAGGGTCGTGATATCGGCGACGATGACCTCGCTCAGCACGTCGAGGCCGCCGCCGCCGAGCCCTTGCAGCACGCGGCCGAGGATGACGATGGACATGGTCTGGGCGACGGCGAAGACAACGGAGCCGACGGCGAAGAGGACGAACGCGGTGTAGAGCGGGAGCTTGCGCCCTACGACGTCCGAGACACTGGTGTAGATCGGCTGGACGATCACGACGGCGAGCATGAAGGAGATGCTGGCCCAGAAGGCTTTGAGCGTCGTGCCGTGGAGTTGGCTGGTGATTGCCTGTGGAGGGTTCGGGGTTTGAGCTGGAGCACCAGGCTAGCTTTGGGGCAGAAAGCAACATAGTGGACTTACTGGGATTGCGACTGCCAGCGTTGTTGCGTCCAGGGACACCAGCAGGACCACAAGCAGCAGAGAGAGGAAGGCGAGGTAGAAGGACAGCGGCTTCTTCGGGCTGGACGGTGCCGGGCTGGCTTCGGCCGGCATGGGCAGTGACCGATCTGACATGGCCCGGCCGGCCTTCTTTTCCTGGTCGCAGTCGCCCTCAGTTTGGGCTTTCGGGTCGGCGAGGGAAATACCATCACAGCTTTCTGGGGGCTGTGCCATTTCTGGGGGCTGCGCCATTGTTGCAAGTTCCTGGAGTGAAGTATAAGCGGATTAAAGGGAGGGCAGCCGGCTGTCTGATCCTACATGTAGTCCAGTCTGGCGGCCAATGTGGGCAGTGGCATTGCATTGGGGAAATTACTAATGTAGTGTAGGCCCCCATGTTCAGCTGAACGGACGCGGATCAATTTCTGCGCCTTGACAGCTCTTGCTTGGCTTTCCACTTTCCTTATAGGGGATTAATTTATCTTAGATGGACGGGCGTGCCGCATGCAAGCGAAGTCTTAATAAGGAACGGATCGGACCGGTGAGATAGTGTAGTGCCCTTGCAGTCGCCACCTGCAAGGACGTGCATGTGGTGTACAGTTCAACCCTGGTTTAATTGTTATGTTGGTACTTCGTTGCAAGGCCTTTTTCAGGGTCTGAAACGGTATTTTCTATCAGGCTACTCGAAACAACCCCTGTTCGTACCGACTGCACAATTATACAGGATGTGACCACGTAAGCTCGCGAACAAGTTACTCAACCCACCGGCTGAAATGTCTTCTTCGGTTTCAAATGGCCAACAGCCGCCGGGCAGGTCCGGCGTATTTCCTTCAAAGTTGATTTCGCAAGCTTACTAGTCCGAGGCGGACAGAGCAGACTTTCACCTATGCCAGACAGAGCCCGAAAGGCGAGAGAGATGTTCTCTGGAAATGGGTGGCACTGATAGCATGCACCTACAATCCCTGCACGGACGTATCGTATCGTATCTGTCTGGTTATCTACTTTTATTAGGCGTGCCGCTAACAACATACTATCTACTCTTTTAAAGATATGCTTCCCCTCCAATCTATTTTACGAACCAAATCCCGTTACGGTTTGGTTCAGTCGACTCGATTCGTTGCTTATAGGGCAGAAACGACGCAATCTTTCTAGGTATTTATCTTCGCCTTTTGAATCCGATCCTCAAGAACGTGCAATGGGAAATGAGAGTCTATGGCCATTTTTTGAACAATTGAGTTTGCTTTGAGATAAGAGTGTACCAGCTAGCCAGCAAATTTGGTTTCCTCGCTCTACGACCCTCGTCGATCTTCCGTCCTTAAGGTTTACTCTCTTTCCTCTTCCGACATGGTCAACTTATCTGGTATGTTAGTAGTCATAAGTCTTCGGGTCTTTCGGAGAAGCATCAAGACCGTATCCTACTTCGGTGTATTTTCTCTTTTTGGAATCCGTACGGGTTGCTTTGCTGCAGCAGCAATTGCACCTCCAGCTGAGTCGGTCACGCCGAGAGACATGACGACTCTCAACCTGTGGTATTTTCTCCCCTGGCCACAATTCACGACACAATGATCCTGCCGGCATTCCTCCGAAACAGCATTCAAGTATTAACCACACATGACACGATAGTTCCAGCGACAGGATTGGCTTGAAAGTTAGCTGTGGACCGTTGCGGGAGGTTGGTGTGCAAACCAGGGCTGAATTCAGTTACCCATGTCGCGCAATGAGAAGGACTTTGCCAAAATCAGAGCTGTGTCTCATCACAGTGAGCTTCGAAGACCCCTGGAATTCAGCTTGCCGCAACCATACAGCTACTCTATGGCTTACAGAGACGTATCGCATCTTCTGCACTGCCTCAAATCATATAAGGAATCCAATTGCAACTATTGGTTCTGCTCCTGAATGGGCCCAATGTTGCATGTTCTGGCCATACATAATCTGTATGTTCTATCACTTGCTGCAATAAAAAGATTTCTTGTCTGAACTTAAGGAAACTGACATGATATAATGCAGGTTAAAGAGCCTTTTATAACTAACAATGAATTGGAACTGGCGAATATCCAGAAACAGCCTTGTAGCACTGGCTTATTTTGTTCATTTATAGGAAGAGTGAATTCGATCCAACCCTTAATAATGGCGTGTGGCAGCTATAAAAGACAGGGAACAGAGGCTTGGATATTCCACGTACTATCTGGGCAGGGTGATATAGTAGTCGTGAGGTAACAAAGTATAGCTGGATTATCTCAAGCAGTCATCGACGGGGTAAATGAAATTTCTTTTTCAACTTGATTAGATGGGTCATAGAAATATGGAAAATACTAGCCAGCAGCAGCCATTTTGTATTGACATTTAAGAGACGAAAGTGATGAGAAATACAAGAAATGGAATCCAGTATTCCATGTTGGAGATCTCAAAAGTTGTTCCTCGTATGTTGACCGTATAAGCCGCGCTGTTGAGGCTAAAATTGTTTCTGAGGAGGCTGAAATTGGACTTCTTGCCGATTCTAGCATGAGAAAGTATAGCCGGAAGAGTATGGGTCAACATTGGTCAGGCTCCAGAGTGTCACACCAAGACTTGCGTCGACTCCCGTTGGCTCTGTCCCTGCTCCCTCCCTGCTCACCATGTCTCCGTCACGTGACGGTGTAAAGCGGCCATGCTCCCGCCCAAGGACGGAAATGGTGCGCTGCATTTTCGTGGACAGCTATATAGGTAGATAGCTCTTGTCGACTCTACCAGAACAAAAAGAAAAAAAATTATAGAATATTTCGACTCCATAATAAAGATAGGTATCATAGCTGTTACAGATGCCAACTTAAGGACAGTTGATAGTATTAAGTTCATCTGAACACACTGGTCGAAGTGCATCAAACAATAAACCTCTTTGGCAGGACATAGGAAATAATCAATGGACAAGTCTCATCCCAATCAAGAAACGCTATCACACCAAATGTAGAAGCACAGGAAGCACCATGTCAATGTCCGGACAAAAGAAAATACACCATGCAGCAGGGACGGCGAACGGTATCAAAGGAAACAACAAGGACGGAGTATGGCGGCATTAAAAATATAAAATAGCAAGACTAGCCCTCAACAAGTGTCTGTTTAGGCCCCTTTCCGAGAAGCTCGAGAGACCGCCGTGCCAGCGCAACGACCTCCCCTTCCCCATCCTCCGCCTCCTCGTCATCTGACTCGATATTCCGATCTGAAATCCGCTTGACCAGCTGGACGATGTCATCTGACTTGGAAATAAGCTCGATGAGTTTGGCATCCTCCGACTCCAGCAGTTGCAGCAGCGTCCAGATGGCGATGTGCTGGAAGGTCGGGTCGCCGCTGTCGAGGAACCGAGTCAGGTAGCCGTGGATCCCGCCATTCGGCTCCGTCCAATATCGGACGAAGATAGAATAGTTTCCGACTATAAATGTAATCAGCGTCAGCAGGAAGATTGGAAAAAGGAAATGGAAGGAGTCAGCATACCTTTGGAAGACAGGTTCCCGAGTGCCGCAGCACTGTTACCCTGCACCTCGATGCTTTCCGAGTCCGTCAGGGGAATCAACACATCGAACACATCCAAATTCAGCAGTCGAGGCTTCAGCTCATCACTGAGTGCCAAGACGGCAATCGCAGCGGTCATTTCAGATTGCACAATCACCGGGACATGTAAAATCAGATCCTTGCACTTCTGGACCGCACCAGCCTGAAGAACAAGTTCCTTGTTGCGATCTGAACTGGCAGCCAGATTGCGTAAGGTCGAAATTGCATGGCACTGAATCTCTTCATTGTCCGTCGAGCCAAGAAGATCGACGAGAGGTTTCAAGAAGCCCGCATCGATGATGGGAGACTCATTGAGGGGGTGGATTGAGATATTCCGAATGCAAGCGACGGCGGATAGGATGAGTGGTAGGTAGGAAGATTGAAGGAGTCGTAGCAGCGGTGGCAGACCTTTTGCCCGTACGATTTCGAGCTGATACTTCTCGTCGGAGGCCAGGTTCCGGAGGGCCAGGGCCGCCTGACACTGGACCTTCGGAGTTGATGAGTCCATGAGTTGCACGAGAGACTGCACCAACCGGGACTCGGTCTGAGCCAGTCTCTTGCGGTTGGCAGCATCAACAGCAATGTTGCTGAGGGCAGTCGTGCAGTAGTATTGCACATCGACATCGGGTGACGACAGCAGTTGCACCAGGACTGGAATGGCACCAGCATTGACCAGCTGTTGCCGGTTTTCATCTGACCAAAAACATGTTAATATCAACCAGACTGGACGATACTGTAGGAACCTGGCGTACCAGAGTGAGTCATGTTCAAGAGAGCCCCCGTAGCATTGCGTTGGACGCGCATGTCCTTGGACTTTGCGAGCCGAGTCAACGGGCCCAGAGCACCCGACCGGGCAATCTTTGACTTGTTGTCTTCGTGTGTGGCCAAGTTCGTAATGCAGCCGACGGCATTGCACTGCACCTCCACATTGGGAGACATCATCTGTCGTATCAGCGGGGCGAGACCACCCAGGGCCACAATCAAGACCTTATTCTCAGCTGCTCATCATCAGCCATTGTTATATGCCTGAGGTCATCGACGACGTACTGTTGACAGCGAGATTTCCTAGAGCAGCACTCGCTGCCCGTTGCACCTCAATATCTGGGCTCTGAAGTAAAGACAGGATCGGTTCGAGGGTATCTCGGTCAACTTCTCGTACATCTGGAGACGTGGTAGACTCGATATTAGCACAAGACAAGGCCACTGACGCCCCAATGTTGGTACGGACCTCGTTCTGTGATCTCTGCAAAAGTCAAACTAGCGCTCCGCTGTAGATCGATATTGTCGGAGTAGACGAGCGTACTCAGCGCCCGAAGAGGTTCTCCCGAGAAGAAATCGGTTTCAGCACGCTGCAGACAAAGAGATCATCCTTAGTCTAAGCCTTCATATAGCAACAAGAAGGGGATACTGGTTGAACGCACGTTCTCGAGATACTGAAGCAGGTCTGCCACGGCCTCCCGCTCACTATCCGCCAAGGTCGTCTCATAGATGCCTTCCCTTGAACGACCTCTGATAGGCCCCAAACACTCGGTAATATGGCACCACCGGTCGATAGCCGACAGACAGGCCAGACATGCGTTCGCGATCTCAGTCATGTCTTGGCTTGAGACAGTCCCGCAGGACCAGACGAGGGGATCTGCGACACAACCGGTTTTGGGAGGGAATGAATTGGATGGGAAAGCTTCGATGCAATGCTTGATAGCAGTGTTGTTAGAGCTGCGGGACAGGTGTGAGGATGAGGCGAGCGGGATCCGAGGAGACGGAGGACGATCGACGGGCGGGACGCATATAGGAGACGAGGACCTCTCGTAGGACAGAGCAGTCGCCGCGTGATCTGACAGGGGAGACGAGGATTTCTACTTGGAAAGGCTGTTAGCAGGGGGTGACGGAGATGGAGGTTGTCATGGTGGTGGTGGTGGAGGATGTTCTTGTGATTCGAATGACAATCGAGGTGGTGGTCGACCAACTAACTACGAGCTAAATGACCAGCCTTTAGTGAAGTCCTAGGGAACTAAGGAAAGCGAGGCTGGAGCTTCCAAGTTCCCCGTGTGCCGACGCCAACGGGTCAAAGCTCCCTTGATAATATTAGAATATTCTTATTAATATCCGTTCCCAAATGAATCCGATCGATCGATCGATTGATCGACGTGGAGCAGGAGCCAGACTGAAACTGATGACTCCGTACGAGTCGATACAATACTTCAAACAGCCTGAGCTTCCGGCAGCTGACACCGAACCTTGTTTACTCTTGCCCAGCAACGGCATGCAATGTCTTACCTAAGAACCCACCTACTCGACCTAATGAGTGATCCCGTGATTATTCTTCAAAGCAACGACGTGACGAGCATTGACATGCCTCTCGTGATGATTGCCTGGTTGGAAGCTCCCTTTATCCATCTGCCATCTCCTCTGATTTGTCGTAACCGGCCCAGACACGGTAAACAAACGCGGCCCGCATTTCCGAGTGGTCGTCTCTTCTACACCCGTCTACGCCCTCCATTGCGTGTCGAATCCGGACATCTGCAGAGGCTGACTCCAGGTCTACCTCTTTATTATCTCCTTTCCAGGCAGGCTTTCTACCTATATTCCCTGCTATAATTCTCACCATGCCCCTTACTAATGGGTTTCTGCCTCACTGAAAATTATCCCTTGCTAATATATGACTTTGTACCAATACGCGGTCCCTTTTTCAATTTACATTATCTCTTGCTGATAGGCGGGTGAGCAGATTGCAGGAAATTTGTTTTTGCAATCACGTGGCAGTGTGCAAATCGGAAGTTGAGGTTTTTATAATATGGTGACGGTGATGACAGGCAACTATATCCGCTAAAATATTTCATCGACATCCTTGTCAGTGATACGTCGGGTAAGACCTCCTGGACAGCAGGCAGCAGGAGAAAAGAGATGGCACTCTTGCAAGGCTGTATCCTTCACTGATGACTACACCGGCAGGACATCTGTCGGCTGCCATGATCTTTTCAGATCGTCATCATCAGAGATAGATTAGACCATGCCCACCTGTCAACCAGGCTACTTACGAAGCCAAGTTCGGCATCCGTTGAATGGAGACTACTCGCACATTTCACAATTATCGAGCCAATCGACCAGTGGCAAGAGAATAATAACCTTTGTGGACCTTACATGCGACAGGGGATGGCAGTAGTACTCATCGAGCGAGAGAACCGGTGGAAATTCCCGGTTTGCGACGTTTATGTCATCTCCAAAGTTTAGGCTTTATGCATGAGTTCCAGGTCGTTGCAAGTGCAGAAGACACCAAACTTTATCTGGCCGATCGACACGTTTCCAGGCAGAGATCTCAGAGGAGGGGGTGCCAGATCATCGATGCCCTCGACGGGGATCTAGAACTACTCACACGTGCCTACCCGCAGTCTTCACTTGCGTGTACATACAGGGGGTCAACACATAGTCAACGTCTCGACTGGAAGCTTTAGCTTATCGCGGGAGGAGATGAGTTCATAGCCAATCACACCAAGGTTCTCAGGATGGGGATGTATTTAAAGGAGATGCTGCCGCCATAGGACGGACAGAGGACGAAGAATTGATGATCGGCGACGCAATCCCCAGCCTATAATACGCGTTGACGTTGATCAATTGATTGTCTTTTGCCACCAAGAACCCCGCTTGATTCACATGAGCCGATGCAGGCATGATATGATTCTTAAGAGCAGAACTGCAATACTTATGGAGTACTCCGCACTCCAGATTGATCTAGTTCTTGTCGACAGCGATAAGAGAACCATCCAGGCTTCGGAGCAGACCTCCTTGTGACTACTCCTAGGTATGTAGCTCATTACGGAGTACCGATAATTAAGGTAAACGCTACTGGACGGTCCTAGGCCCTAGGGACCTGCTAATCAGCTTTTTAGCTGGGGCTGGCTAGCTACCTAGGTAGTTCATGAGCTACAAATTACGCTTTAGCAGGCGCTGGTAAATACGTTGCATGACCAACTCTGTGGGGCCGTCATCGAAAGGCTTTTAATAGTGGCTTTCTTTCTTTGCCCGTCGGCTTTTAGTTGTCTATTTGCCCCAGGCCAGTCTCTTTTCGCTTACTGCTCTATATTAGCCGACACTGCAAATTGTTCTGCGGGAGAAAAAGACATGGTTCTGCTGGACGATACCGTGTTGTTGCTCGCCATGGCATAAAAGAAAAAAAAAGCCTCGTTTCTCTTAATACCTGGTACAGTACAGTACATACTTGCGCCCAATCACCCGCCGGTTCGGGTCCTGCCTGTCAGCGAACATACCATACGATACCATACGATATTCACCCCCCGTCTTGGGTAACATAGGCGGCCTCGCGATCGCAAAAGACGAACGGAAAAAGAATCCGTGTTTCGAGGACGTCGAATTTGTATTTATTTTATTTTATCTTATCGCCCTTGTCCATGTCTGCGTCCGCTGCATCGGATTCGCATCCTCCGCCTACGTCGCCGACCGCTCGTGCGGGACGTCTCCGCCGACTCAGCCAGCTGCGCGCCTACACCCAGAGCTATCTCACCCCGCATTCATCTTCCTCTTCTCCCTCCTCATCCTCTGCCAACCAACGAAGTTATCGAAACAGCTTGACTCGCGTTGTCGGATTGCACTCTGCCAGTAGCTCCTCCGAGTCTCCTACGCCCCAGTCGACGACAGCCAGCACCAACCCCGACCCGCGTGCTCAGACACAACCGTCTGAGTCCTCTCGATCCGCCCCGTCGCATGATCCGCAGAGTCAGTTAGCAGGGAACGGGGTACAAAAGATGGCGTCTGCCGTGGGAGATGGCTTGGTATCGGTCATTCCAGATTCGACAAATGGCCAGAGCAGTGCGACCTCGTCTCAGAACACTGCCACAGGCCGAGCAGATTCATCAACGCCGGACAGTCGTTCAGTTACCCCCAAACCGAAACAGGAAGCCACGATCCGTTTTTTCCCCTATCAAGATCCCCATCACTCTTCCAGGCCCTCGTTACCTTTCGCACCTATGTCACGCACGTTACCATCTGAGGACTCTGTCATCCGGGTAGGACGATACTCGGAGCGCGATGGCGTGCCGGTGGCCAACCCGTCTGAACCGTCAGACGCTCCGATCGGATTCAAGTCGAAGGTGGTCAGCCGCAAACATTGCGAATTCTCTTTCTCCAACGGGCAGTGGTACATCAAAGATGTAGGGAGTTCGTCGGGAACCTTCTTGAACCGAATGCGCCTGAGCCAGCCCAACATGGAGTCCCGGCTGTATGCGGTCCGAGATGGTGATATCGTGCAGCTGGGGATCGACTTCAGGGGTGGAGAGGAGATGATCTTTCGATGCGTCCGGATACGGATCGAGTGTAACCGCAGCTGGCAGCAGAGACCAAACGAGTTCAAGTCTGTCGTCCTCTTGTTTTCCCCGTACCAAGACTATGGACTGACCGGGCATGTAGTAAAAACACGGAAGCCTTGATCAAAAACCTCGGAAAGGGCGATGCCGCAGACGACTTTGCTGGTTGTCGAGAGTGTTCCATTTGTCTGGGGTCTGTTCTGGTGAGTCATCTACCTTGATCTGTCACCGTGGAAGCGTTGCTAATGCTGCTATTTCTGCAGAGACCGTACCAATGTCTGTTCATGGCAGCATGTGCCCACGTGTGGCATTACAAGTGTATCCGCCGGTTGATTCACACCCCAGACTACCCTATGTTCCAGTGCCCCAACTGTCGTGCTTGGACCGATCTGAGTGCCGAAGTAGACTCCAACGATTCGGATGATGAGGAGAAGCGTGAAGCATCGAAACCAAATCGTGAGCCTGCTCCCGAGGCACCACAGAACAATTCGGAGGAGTCACACCCGCAGGCGAACGGCGTTTCCCAAGGGCATCCATCTGACGACGCAGATCTGGCTGCCATCACCGAGAACATGCGTCTGGAAGAGAGAGGAACGCCCGGGCAAGAAGCGGGAAATCCTGACAGTGCGAACAACACTACGCAGGAAGATGCCACCAGCAATAGCCGAAGTGCGAATATCCCTATTCCAGCTCGATCATCTCCGACCGGAACGCCCTCAGGTGCATCCCGTCAGTCGCAACGCCGCTCCGACACTCCGGCCAACGCTGAGACCTTTGAAGACAACCCCATGACTCCTAGGAATGACAACGGGCTGCTCGCCTTTGATGGTCGGGCTGGACGTTTATAAATTGAGTTCCTTGGTGTATTTGTTGTATCTGCTGTGCGTTCTTGAATCCACCGGTCCTCCGAGCATATCTTATATATGGATGATTGCATGTTACTCCGGCGTCACAGGCTTGCACAGATGGCTGCATTTCGTTTCGTCCACTTGCCGTGTCACACAATGTTCATTTGATAGCGATCAAACAAATGTTCTTCATCCATTTTACGATTCTATGATCTAGCGGATATCACCCTGTACAGCCCCTTGCATTGTCGAAATTTGTCCTCTGGCTTGCATTTCTTTGAGCTGGTCCCGCTTTGCTCTGTTACAGAGGGAAAAGCTATTTGTCAAACTTTTTTTGGGTAGGCATTTGTGAGATTTGATTGTTGAAGGGATTCTTCTATATGTACTGTATGTATTTATCTTCTGTATATTTTAATGTTACTAGGGCTAGGATCATCGATAGCACCCAAATTCAGTGATATAATTCTACATGGATGCCGCGTTTCAACTTTAATGTCTGGTTGGTCCTTTTACATTAATCCTGACTCTGCCACAGACGATGCAAAGCCGTCGGTTAGGTACGGTGTACAGGAGTTGCCAGTTGGCTGGCTCATATTATTCAAGGACTGCGTCAATTGATCGACATGTGGAGAGCCGTTACATGGATGGATCTCCCTCATCACCCCACCTTAGTATTAGTAGCACAGTAATATTAGCCCGCTCAGACAGCTCAGCGCACGGGATGAAGCTAATTTAGTTCGTTTATCTTGAAACCGTGGTTCATGACTACATGCGACAACATAGATAATAAATCCAGGGCAGCGTGTTTCTCCAATTCACTTGTTGTGTTCTCTCTTCTGCAGCTTCAGTAAGAATCAGCGGGGGTGGATCCAATCAAGGCTGTGCTGTACATATAGTTCCTGAACAACCAACCTGGTCGTTTGCCGGGGGCGGGGATGAACTGAATTGAACAATCACCACCACGGTGGCAGCCAATCCCGGTTTTCACTCTTTGGATTGTTTATTATTCCCATCATGCGGTTTATCAGCGAACCTACAACGCCAACCGGCACTGGCACTCCAGCACTGGGACTGAGACTGAATCATAACGGCGATAGAAATCATCACCACCGCGCGGGGACGCATCCTTCTCTGCTGTCGAGTCGGAGGAAGCCTCGACGATGGCCCCTGGTGTTTCGATTCATCAAGGGTGCGGTGCATGGCGCGATCATTGTCCCGGTTATCTGCCATGCTATTTTCACTGCGTTCGTTGTCTGTCTGGACAAGTATGTCTTTGAGAGTGTCGGGTTACCGTCGACGATTGTATGCTATGCAACTACTTCCGAAACTTTCGACTGTTGGTGGTGGTTAATTCTAATGCAAAGATAGATTCCCTCCCTGTCAATTGTCGTCGGTCTGATGCTTGTCTTCCGAAACCAGACTTCCTACAACCGCTTCTGGGACGGGCGCAACGGCATCCAGACGATCAACACCTGCATCCGCAATCTGGTGCGCACGATCGTGACCAACAGCTACACGACCAAGCGGCCCTTGACGCAGGAAGAGAAACAAGACGTCGAACGCACCGTCCGGTTTCTGATGGCCATCCCCTACGCGGTCAAGAACCATCTGCGCGCCGAATGGGGCGCCGCCTGGGCGTTGGGCTCTGCCGGCCACGAGATCGCAGCAGGCGACGGGGCGGCGGTGTTCAACCCGGTCTATGCCAGTCTGCTGCCTGTGGGACTCGAGGGCCATGAAGAGGACGGCCTGGGGCTGCCGTTTCAGTTGACTTTCTTTGTGGACAGTTTCATCAAGCGAGGCGTCGATCGGGGCTGGTTCCATGCCCCGGGAGCCAGTCAGATGCAGGCGCAGTTGAACACGCTGACAGATGCCTTTGGCAAGATGGAGACGATCAAGCTGACTCCGATTCCGGTGGCACATTTGTAAGTTGAATCACTTTCACCCCTCACTTTTCTTTTTTGGAAAAAACTGGAGTTCGAAATGCACCCTACTCGCATACCCAAACCAATGTACAGACAGTCCATACTAATATCCCGCAGAATCCACCAAAAACAAGTCCTCGCCCTCTTCGGCTGCGTCCTCCCCTTCGCCATGGTCGACGAGCTCGGCTGGTGGGCCGTCCCCATCGTGACGCTGGTCATCTTCACGCTCTACGGCATCGAGGGCATCGGCTCGCAGCTCGAAGACCCCTTTGGCTACGACCGCAACGACATCAAGATGGACGCCATCTGCCAGGACGCCAACACCGAGCTGGATGTCGTCCTCGACGAGTGGAGGAAGGTTACTGCGCAGGCGGAGAGGGAGGCCAACGCCAAGCAGCAGCAGGAGCAGGAGCAGACGACAAACGGCAGCAGTCCGAATGGCGTCGCTGATGCTGCTGCTGCTCCTCTCGGATACAATCCAGGAGACATGTTCCTCAGGACACGGCCTTCAGCGAGGACGGGGAATTGAGCTAGCTGGCTCATTTACTACTCGTCTTCTCTCTTCTCATATTTTCCCTTTTACAATATCTAAAGGCTTACATACAATAGACATACAGGAGGAACGAAGGAGTGGAGACATACAGGGGACAGGAGGACCTTTTTTTACTTCAATTGAAGCGTTGAATGAAATCAGTCGATGACTCCATTTGAACCAGCCAGCCAGCCACCCAGCAAGCAAACGAGCAGACGAGCCCAGCAATTATTACCACCGATGATATATATATGCACAGTGCCTTTCAGTCCAGTCCATTCCATTCCATTCGATCTTATGCACTCTCGATCTGACCCGATCTTATTTTTGGTTTGATCTGATCTGATCTGATCGATTTGATGATGTTATCTATCCTGTCCATTGCTCCGCTCTGTTCGAACGAACGAACGACATCAACCAGCCAAGAAGTTATCGTCATCGATCGTTATCAGATGAGTTTATGAGTTGGGGAATCATGTCATGTCATGTTATTGTTATGCTACGTATGTCATTTTACGTGATGTCATGTCATGCTATGTCTGTTATGCCAGGTTATGTTATGTTATGTTGTTATGCATTCCATTCGTTTATTGAATGTATCGATCTCATTCATGGCTTTCGTTTCGTTTCGTTTCCTTTCCTTGCTATGCTATTCCATTCTTCAAACAAACTGGTAAAAGTCAAGTCAAAGCAAAGCAAAGCCCAAGTCAAAGTCAAAAGAAATATGTTGTGATATCAGGATGGTGATTTTCTCTGAAGGAAGGAAAGAGATGATTCTCAAGAGAAGAAAAAAAATCAAAGAAGAGGAGTTTGACAATGTACTCAGCACAATTGAATAAAATAGATAGAGGAACAGGAGTTGTACAGTACATACAATACAGAAAAGAAGGACATCCATCACATGTCAAATGTATGTCGTGCGTGTAAACGTGAGCAATCACTTGAATCCTGAGTCCAGAGTAACAAATCTGTCAACATCGACAGTTTCATCATCTCTCTCTCTTTGAAAAGTTTAGGTTCTCTCCTCGTCAACCAGAAGACAACCTCCATCACCGCTGCTACTGCTGCTGCGGCTCGCACTTCCCGGGCTCGCACTTCCCGGGGAGGACTTGTCTGAAGACGAGCTACCTGCATTGCCATCTACATTGCGCTTGGGTGACTTTCGAGCACGTCCAGAATCCTTCCCGTCTCTGCTGCGCGCTCTCTTCTTGCTCGGAGATCCAGACGCGGAACGCACGTTGTCTCTGCTGCGACGCGGCTTGACTGGCGTCTGCGGAGCATGGGTGTGGGCGTGGCTACGTTCAGGGGTAGTATGGTTCCGACGACGACGGACGCGCGAGTTAGCGGATGGATGTAGAGAATGACTGCGTCGTTGATACTGGTCCTTCGCCCGGGGCCGTGTTCGTCTCTGGCGTCCACGATGGGGAGGACCACCTTCGTCGTCAGAGTCCTGGCCGATAATGATAGGATCCTCCCGCGAGCCTGCACGGGTATTGTAGCGAGGGTTCGTTTTCTTCTTCACTGGTGCATCGTGATAGCGCGAAGGACGGCGATGAGGTTTGTGACTGGGAGACTCGGGCTCAGTGGCGGTGTTGGAGGAGGAGTCTTCTTGGATTTGTATTCTCTTCAAGCCATTTTCGCGCACGCGAGCAGCCCGCGCCGAAGCGAGCAGGTCAACGGTGAGTTTGTTAGCTGCTTTGATCACCTTAATGCGTTTTCCAGCGTCTTCCAGATCGATAAGTTCCTCCTTGACGTCGGCGATGGCGTCGACCAGCCAATCTTCACTCCATCCAAATTGCCGTCCCTGGATCGTTTTTGTGCCGTTCTCACACCAGAAGTCATAAGCGGCTTTGATGTTCCAATAGTCTCTGTGGTTCTTAAGCTGGACATCCCACAGGTCTCTGAGCTGGTAGTATTGGGTGAAAAGAAAGTCGTATTTCGCTTTGAGATTGCCAGTTAGGTGTCGAGGATACGTTTCTGGCGGCTCAACTTCGATGAGCTAGATTAATCGAATCAGCGGGTTTCATGGTAGGAGAGTAGACAAAACTGATGAAATAAGATTTCAGGGAAATAGATGGCAAATCTCAGGAGATCATGCAGACTGTTTGACGTTTGACGTCTGATGGAAGATCAGAAACTGCTCATAGCACAGCCAGACCGGTCGTACATATGTCATTCCAGGATCAAACAAAAGACATCAAAAGAAACAACAGATACTTACGTGGAAGATGGGATCTCCATCCTCGTTCAACTTGACTTTTGTCATAGCTGACGCGATCTGCTACCTGAGCAGGTGGTGAGGTATGTAGGTATGTGGAAGGTATCTGAAAGCTGAAGCTGATACAAATGTTGTTCTCACGAAGCTGTCTTTTATACGGTTTGTTGTGGCAGTTGTGATCGTTGTAGTATTCACAAGATGATGGAAAGTTGATTCGTCTGAAAAAGAACAGATGCCCACCTCATCAATAAGAAACTGCCCCTCCAGCGTGCTTTGGCTTTGTCTATGTGAGGTGAACTGGGAAGGTACGAGGCTTTCATTCACTGCGTGAAGTGAACAATCCTATTGAGTATCAACCTTTGAACAATGCTTCCCTTCCCGTTGGCTTGTCTTCACTTCACTTCTTCAAGTGTGCCTGATAAATTCACTTGCTAGACTCAGAGCCAGAATAGACAATCTATGACGGTTGAGGAGTCCCAAAGGATCAGGCAGGCAAGATGATGCAAGCATGTCTACAGATATGGAGCTTTCCTGCAGGAAAGTGAAGCACTTAGAAGTCTTCCACAATCCTGCTCTTTGAAAATTCTGGCAGGGAATTCTATATCGACTTAACCATCTTGTATACTGAGAGAATAGGCTTCTACTGTAGATAATATCCAGATTTCGGGAAAGAATCAGTAAATTCTCATTATCAAGTCCCCTGGCAGTATGCTGCTTTTCTGTGAGGGACTGGACTGGCGGCAAGATAATAGGTACGACAGCAACAGAACAAGCACAACGCAACTCGGCAGGACGTGTCGCTGAAACAACAAAGCAAAACAAAAAACAACAAACAAAGAAAAAAAAAGAAAATATAGGAAGCAAAAATACAGAAATATAGAAAAAAAAAAGAAAAAAAAAGGATGTGAGAAAATACAGGCGACAAAACAAGAAAGAGAGAAAAAAAAAGAAAAAAAGAAAAAAAGAAAAAAAGATAACCAATCTCCCTACCCTCCACAGCTCAAGCAAAGCCCCTCTGGAGACATCATTCCAGGGCTTGGAGGAGGGCCCGACCTCTGGAGTGCATAGTAGCAAACCCCTAGAGAGCCATCGGCCGATAGAGTGGATAGTACCAACTTCGCCATACAGCCTTAGGCGTCTAGATTCAACGACTAACTCACTGGAATGGATGCCTCATTAAATTCTCGGATCTAACGGTACTATTCCTCCGTCCTCCGCCACTACTCAAGGTATTCGGGATTCTGTGGTGGAACAAATCCCATCCTGTTACCGTGGTTGACGGCAGAGCCGTATCACCAGCCTGGAGGAAGATGGTCAGGGGAGGTACTGGCCAAGGCGGAGTAACGTGATCCTGTGGAAACCAGTTATCAAAGTGTTTCTTAAATAATGAACCATCAAGCTGTTGCAGTGCCTCTCTGTCATCAAGGCTGATGGCGCGCACGTGACCAACCATGACCTAATTGTCATGCCACGGCATGCAGGAAAGCAGAAGTCTCAAATGTAAAAGGACAATGAAATCAAGTGCTTACCCGTATCAAGGGGAGCCAGGGCAAGTAGATTCTGCTCGGCGGTGAGATCGGCCGAAAGACTGGGCCCTGGGGGGTTGTACTTGGTGCAGGGTCAATTATCGGAAGAGTCAATAGTTGAATCCTTCCTTGTGGAGTTCTCTTCCAAAGCATGTATTCCGAGCTAGACGTCGGCTGGAAGTTCCGGGGACTTCGTTGTCACTTATTGCTCTAGTGGCCTTGTGTTCTCGGCCGTTCCTCTGGACATGCATCACTGGAACGTCTAGTACACACACTGACGGCTAGAGCATCTGATGCCTTTCCTGCGACGGCGGATTCTCAGGCGGCGAGAAGGCAGGCTCTGCCTGGAGAATGCACCATTCTGTCTTATTGGGGCTGGATTCCAGACTGTGTATGCAGAGAGGATGATTGCAGCCGCATATATCATGTTGCACAACGACGTTCTTCGCGGTTTCATTGCAGCAGACTGGAGTGTGGACAGTATAAAACTGGAATTAGACCGTTGCCAAGACGGCACATGCAATTTCACTCGTGATACAGTATGGTAAAAGACCGCGAAGAGGCATCGTTCTGGTACTCGAAACTGATCCGATCGGGATAGTCATGTTCATGCGTGTATACATATCAAAGTCATGCAGATAGTTGTTCACAATGGGGCTTCGACTTCCCCTATGACCTTATCAATTATCGCGTCGGAGTTGACATCCCTTAGAAGCTGGGATACCGCATTTAGATTACTGCCATACTGTATGCTGCGTTCGTTCTCTGCTGAAGCGACGATAATTCGATGACGATATATCTTCTTTGCCGCAAGTGCTACTATCGACGGCGTGAGATAGTTTATACCATGTAAGGGGGCGAGGGATCTAGTTGACCTGTGAGTGAGCGTCTTCGACAGGGTGATAAGCATCAGATACTGACTTGGCAAGAAGAAGGAAGTGGTTCGTTGCTTTGGCAGATATGCCCCCGGCAACAGCACGATTGAGCCTTAGAAAGACAACAATATTCTGCAGATAGCGAGCGACTTCTGCGGAGACAAACACGTTGTCCCTGGCCAAGCGCAGCTTTGATATCATCTACCAAATCCGTCAGCCAGACAGTCATGTAGATGCGCGTCGGAGAAGGCTCATCTGCTACCTCCTCATCAATTTTATGTTGTCTGAGACTTCGTCTGTGTACGTCCACGCGGGACTTCCGGACCACAGATGAGATCGATGCCCGATCATCGGATATCCAGGAGTCATCATCTTCCAGATTAGGATACCCATGCTGGGGTTCATGAACGTGTGAGAGAAAAAGATGGTCGTTCTAGAAGAAGTAAGTATGCCGGAGTGTTGCAACCACCGCAGAAGGAAACAACTTACTAGGTGTCTGTTTAAAGGAAGCTTCCTGCTGCTGCTTTCGTCAGAGGCAATCACAGCTATGAACAGAAAGACTTTCGGTGTGCCGTGCACTGCAGTTTTGGTAAATATCCTCCTTGACCGTAGCAACTACTCGTTGCGTGTTAGAAGCATCTGACAATTGGAAGATTGAATTGACGAACCTCAAGGGCCTGGATCTGAATATCGTCACGAGTGCGGTTGAAGTTCTTCGCAATGACAACATTTACGACTTTCCTCTCATCAAGATAATTGTCTTTGACGGACATAGAATGCTCTTGTATACCGTGAGCGCTCTTAAATGAAGGGTATCTCTGTGATCAAAATCGAATGAGTTAGTAAAATGGAGGGGAAAAAAAATGCTGGCAATTCAGAAAAACAGTCTCACTTCGAGGGACTGGGTTTAGATGCTCAAGTTGTTCCAAAGTGATGCCTACAAAAGAAGCTCGAGGGACAAGACCGATGTGGGTTATCCATGTGCAGACTAAACGAGGAAATAGCAGCCACCGCAAGAAGTTCAACATGAGAATATCTCGTTATACTATTCTCGAGGGAAGGACTCCAATGATTCAAGTGGGAGACATCTTACCGATTCAGCAGCATGTCGTGTCAAAGATGGAGAGTATTGACGGCCTGTCGGCACAGGATCTGGAGCTAGTATCCTAGTACTGAAGTCGTCAAGGGAAGTCTCTTCGGAGCAGTCAAGAAGAGCATATGATAGACCAAAGGTGTTCTGGCAGATCTATGTAAGGTGTTGTCAGCTAAGGCAGCGAAATCAAGCGAAATTCGGTAGACAGTACCAACGCCAGCTCCTTGGAGACATCGTCGATACAATCCGACGTTGTCTCGATAAGACAGTGCTCCTGAGCAATCAGAGAGAGTAAAACAGCAAGGTCAAGGTCCGTCAAATCGGAAATGAGATGTTCAGTCTCCAGGGAGTCCATATGGGAGAAGTTTGAGAGATGGAAGAGATGACGGAGAAGAAAAAGACAGTCCCAAGGGTGCAGATGTTGTTTAAATAGATAAGGAAGAAGGAGACTTGTTATTACTATTGACTGCTAGGCTTATCATGATTGAACGCTTTGCATTGAACGAGGCGCTGGTGACGGGTAGTGACGATGGCGCTAAGGCGTATACAGTTTAGCGGCATATCACATATGGTTTAGCGTTGACTGTTGGTTAACGTTACTTCTTGGAAGTGGGTAACTGCACTGTTGATGCCTCTTTATGTCTGACCCTCTGTTACGAATTCATGTCTCAAGTCAAGGGGCAGGTTTAGGAGAAGCACAGGATTAATGTGGCCATCACTCTCTGTGCCAGAAGAACAACTGCGTTGGTGATGGCTCCACCCAACCCCCTGGCAGATTGGGAGAGGGTGGGCGACAGGTTCTATAGGAAGGTGCGGGTATATGATGCGGTGTTTGATGAAGATCTAGAACTAGAGAACTACATCGTCGCTGGAGCGCCTTATGGAGGAGCAGTTGGTATCTCTCTCTCCATCTCGATCAGTACTGGGATGCCGTCCCCCGAACTATGACTGATTATTGGACATTTTAGCTCTGTATCGCGACGAGACCAAGCTTTACAGGTATCGAGATGCGCAGACCTCCAAATCTAGCATCGATATCTACTCCTATTCAGGAAAGCTCATCAATCGCATAAATGTGTGTCTTACCTGTCCTGTTCTTCCAAATTACATTGGCTGACGGACAGCAGTGGGAACATGGCTCTATTCGAGGGCTTGGATGGTCCGATAATGAAGAGCTTCTTGTCGTGACAGAGGATGGCACAGTTCGGCGCTATTTTGGCTTACATGGCGACTTTGCGCCATTCTCATTGGGAAATGTACACCGAGTACTCTGGAGATGCGATGTTTTCTGGCTAACTGCTTTCTCTAGGGGGCAGAGGAGTATGGAGTTAGGAGTTGCCGCTTCTGGTCATCAGGCTTCGTGGCATTGCTGTCGAACAATCAGCTGATCGCCGTGTCTAATTATGATGAGCCTAGACCAAAGTTATTGGCTCCATCTCCAGAGGGAGAGGTATCCTCGTGGTCACTGATCCCTCCGTCTTATACGCTTTCACGTTCTGTGGAAGTTCTTCTCGCGGTGGATAAAACGATCTATGTAGTTGATGCCACCGAAGCAGAGGATCGGATGTTACAGAATGGGCCGTTCAAACATGTCAGTGTGTCGCCGACTGGCCGCTTTGTGGCTCTCTACATGAGCGATGGCAAAGTCTGGGTTGTGAGCAGTGACTTTCAAAACAAATACACCGAATACGACTCCAAAGCCAAGACCCCTCCGCTGACGATGGAGTGGTGCGGAGACGATGCGGTCATACTCGCATGGGAGGACGAGATTCATATAGTGGGCCCTAGTGGAGCGGCTTCGAGGTGAGCATGTCAATCCTGGAACATATCGAATGATTTCTGACAGAGGAAGGTACTATTATGATGGTCGTGTACATGTAATTCCTGAATTTGATGGCGTCAGATTGTTGACCAATGAGTCCTGCGAGTTTCTACACAAGGTTTCCGGTCAGTATCCTCGCTGTGAAGTTTCTGTATATGGAGACTAATTTGAACAGCCGTGACGGAAGAGGTTTTCAGACTCGGGTCTACATCTCCAGCATCAGTCCTTCTGGACTCGGTTGACCAATTAGAGAAGAAGTCCCCCAAAGCTGACGAAAACATTCAACGAATCCGGCCCAATCTTCCAGAGGCTGTTGATACTTGTGTCAAAGCTGCCGGTCACGAATTTGACACGTATTGGCAGAAGCGGCTCCTGAAAGCGGCTTCTTTTGGAAAGTCGGTCTTGGAGCTGTACAATAGCGACGAGTTCGTGGAGATGACGGAAAGATTGAGGGTGCTGAAGGCGGTCCGAGATTTTCAAATAGGGATGCCGATTTCTTTTGATCAATATCTCCGCTTAACTCCCGAGAAGCTGGTTGATCGTCTGATCAATCGCCATGAATATCTCCTGGCAATACGAATTTCCGAATACCTTCACATTCCGGTCGATAAAATCTACGTTCATTGGGCGATTCAGAAAGTTAAGGTCTCAACAGCCGACGATGAGGCAGTATGCAAACTGATCGTGCAAAGACTAGAAGGGAAATCTGGCGTTTCCTTTGAAGCGATTGCACAATCTGCTTACGATGAGGGACGATCTCACCTCGCTACGCAGCTACTGAATTATGAACCTCGAGCCGGCAAACAAGTTCCCCTGCTTCTTAGTATGGAAGAAGATAACATCGCACTCGATAAGGCTGTCGAAAGTGGGGATACTGATCTTTTGTACTACGTTCTGCTGCACCTAAAGAAGAAGCTTCCCCTGTCGAGCTTTTTCAGGACGATTAACGACAGGCCCACAGCCTCCGCCCTTGTGGAAACGTCCGCAAGGGAAGGGGATACCGAGCTTCTGAAAGATTTGTATTATCAAGACGATAGGCCCATCGATGGTTCCAATATTCTGATCTCAGAAGCACTCAAGCAGGATGAGGTTCAGGGAAAAATAGAGAAACTGAATCTTGCATCCCGTGCTCTTTCGGACTCCAAAGATGCCGCCATCCTCTTCCAGCAGAAGTCACTTTCCGAGGCCACGCAGCTGCTCAAGGTTCAGGAGGCTCTGGATAAGGAACTATCAGACGGCCCAGACTTCGTCGGTCTGAGTGTGAATGAAACAGTCTACAGGCTGATAAGATCGGGGTATGGTAAGAGAGCACAAAAGATTCAACACGAGTTCAAGATGCCAGAGGCCACTTTTTGGTGGGTTAGACTGCGAGCCCTAGTTGCCAAACGTGACTGGGGAGAGTTGGAGGAAATTTCAAAGGCCAAGAAGTCTCCGATTGGTTGGGAGGTGAGCAGCATTCAACATCCCCCTTTTTTTCGATTTCTGTTTTACCCATCCTGAAGAATGCGCTGACATACAGATAATATAGCCTTTTTATAATGAAATACTGGGCGCCGGTAACACCAAACTCGCCTCGATGTTTGTTCCCAAGTGCACGAATCTGCCTGTCGCAGAAAGAATCGAGATGTGGATGAAATGTGGTATGATCGTGAAAGCTGGAGAAGAAGCCATGAAAGCCAAGGATGTCAACACCCTTGAGCTTCTCAGAACAAAGGCTTCCGGGCCGGCGGTCAGCGAAATTGACCGCATGATTAACCAGCTTAGGCCGAAGAAATAGATAGGAGGGAATTCAACCTTGCAGATATAATGCTTGCGCCTGGTCCTCAAGTAATCTCGTCCTCCTCATCCAGTTTTTCGGGTTCGTCCGCTACCATATCGTTGTTTACGGCCGGGACGTTTGTGAACACTGACAATGCTTTCTCGGGCGCCGCGGACGTCATAGGCTGATCATCATCCACCATGGAATCATTGACATCTGGGCCCTCCGTTCCTTGTTGATTCTCCGTAGTCTTGCTCAGTTTGCTGTTGAGATCGTCCCAGTTTATCTTTAAGGTAAAGATAAAGATGTTAGTGTGCGAGCTCGAAAAGCAAACGGCAGCATGATATTGCGTAAAACAAGGCCTTTCTTACCTTTCGCGCTTTGACTTTCTTTCCTTTCCCTACACTCTTGGCTACTTTCTTCTCCAGCTGATCCATAACGACCTCAGCCCGCTCGATGCCTTTCTGTTGTCGTAGACGTTGGGCTCGCGTCTTCGCTTTGGATTTTGGCTTCTTCTTTGACACTCCTGCATTTGTATGAGTTACTGGGACGGGAATGGCCGTCTCTGCTCGTGGCAGAGACGTCAGCGACTTGTCGAGCTCATTCGAAGGTGACGCTGCACGCCGCGCAGCTCGAGAGTGTATTGATTTGGCTGGAAGAACCGAGTCAGAGTGAGCAACAAACGAAGAAAGGAATAACTTACGCTTATTATTCTTTAATTTGGGTGTTTTCGCCATGGCTGCCTCTGTAAGACAGTTGTTTTCTGTAATTGAAATTTAATATTATTCAGGCTTTGTGGGGAAGGCTCTGCCTGTTGTTTGGCTATCGATAAAAGTTTTCCGGGAACGCGCAGAGACCAGCAGTGCAACGTCGAGCCTTGCCGCTGAACTAAGATATCATCCATGGATGTCCGATAATCGATCCATCAGGATATACTCGACAGGGATGTGAAACAAGACGTTTCGGATCGACAAACATCGAAAATTGCGTATGGACTCCGGACCGTCATACTCTCATGATTTGCCAACCATCGCCTGTGTTCGGCGACCAGCTCTTCCCCTCTCGCCATGACCGTTCGTCCGGAGAGTTACCATGCAAGCACCTTGAATCCATTCAGTGGCGCAAGCGGCAACCACTATGACATGTCTTCTCTCCCCGTACAGAGCGGTTCGGTACTAGCCTCTATATGTGCTTCGGCTCTGTTTCTTTACTATATGCTCTCATATTTTGATCTTCTGCCTGTGACAATCTCACGAGTTCTTTGGAATACCCTTGTCCATTTAACGCCGTCTCGCATCATCCTTGCGCTGGACTCGACGACCGAATCTCAGGACCAAGTCGCCTCGATGGCGTTCCCTAGCTTCCAAGCAAAAAGCGAAGCGATGCAACGAATATTGGGTCTCGATAAGAGTTCGTTGTATTCCATATTTCCCCGCGCGCGAAGCTTGTCGGGGTTCGGGAACGCCCTGCTGGGTGGAAAGGAGCCCATCCCTCCCGGGCTAGGGAACTGGGACAATTCCTGTTATCAGAACAGTATCATACAAGGGCTGGCATCGCTCCGGTCGTTCGAAGCTTTTCTTGAACGGAATATTCAAGACCTGGCCGACCGAGGTACGCTCTCGACGCATCGTGCTCTGAGGGATATCATTCAGCGACTGAACGACCCCGCGAACCATGGGCAGAGGCTTTGGATACCTCCGGATTTAAAATCTATGAGTAGCTGGCAACAACAAGATGCACAGGAATATTTCTCGAAAATTATCGATCAAATCGACAGGGAGATTTCGCAAGCGTCAAAGAGACTGACAAGTAATCTTGGATTGAAGGTGGCGGGACCACATGAGCATGTTCTGGGAGTTTCCTCTGCATCAGACGACAGGAGGCTTCGTGTTCACGGGACTGAACAGTACGCCTCGCTTCGAAATCCTCTAGAGGGTCTGCTCGCGCAACGAGTAGGCTGCATGCGGTGTGGTTGGACTGAAGGTCTGTCGCTGATCCCGTTCAATTGTCTCACAGTCTCCCTTGGGAGGAACTGGGAGTATGATATACGAGAGTGTCTGGATGATTACATGACGCTGGAGCCTATCGAGGGCGTCGAATGTGCTAAATGCACCTTGCTGCGCACCAAGGAGCAGCTCGGTCATCTTCTGAAGCAAATTGAAGAAGATGAGGAACTCGCAGATGGATCACAAACTCCAAAACTGTCAGACGCACTCAAGAGTTCTGCTCAATCACGTCTCCAAGCCGTCCAAGAAGCCCTGGACGATGAGGATTTCACGGAGAAGACGCTGTCAAAGAAATGCCATATCCCGTCGAAGAATAGAGTATCGACGACGAAATCGAGGCAAGCTGTGATTGCCAGGGCGCCGAAGTCCCTTGTCATTCATGTTAATCGAAGCGTGTTTGATGAAAACACTGGCATACTGAGAAAGAACTATGCAGACGTCAGATTCCCAAAGACTCTCGATTTGGACGAGTGGTGTTTGGGGACAAAGGCTGTTGAGAAAGGCGAGGACGCTCTAGAGAGATGGGACACCGATCCCCAGCAGTCCATGCTTCCTCGACCAGGGATTACGAGGGAAGTTCTTGACCGGCGATATGAGCTGCGTGCTGTTGTAACGCACTATGGCAGACACGAAAACGGGCACTATATCTGCTACCGGAAATATTCCATGGAACATTTCCCTGTGAATGTCCCTGAAGCGGTCCTCCACGCGGATGGAGAGAAGGAGAGGCCCGAGCGTTGGTTCCGTCTCAGTGACGATGATGTGCAGATGGTCAGTGAACGGAACGTGTTCTCGCAGGGTGGGGTTTTTATGCTTTTCTACGAGTGCGTTGAAGGACCGCATTCCGCAGACGAAGACGAAAGGCTTGAGGATGCCCGGTCGGACATTGACGAGAAAGCCGTCATAAATGGACAAGAAGAGTCTGTTGCGCCGACTACTAGTCTAGAGGCACCTTCCAATCAGCCCTCCACTGGTGAACCCTTAGATGGGGACAGGGGCATTCCGGCAACAGATGAGACATCTTCAACCGAATCTGAGGTCTTTGACTCGGATACGTCTGTAGGGAGTCAACCGTCGAGCATGTCGGCTCCGGAAGGTGCCAAACCGTCCGATACCACTCCTGAAGCCATCTCAACCGAGCCAAACACAGCTGCAGTTGCTGAGGAAGATCAAAAGAAGGAGAAACCATTATTATCACCATCCATTGTAAAGGCGCAATGACCGGATTTTGGTTTTTACACCCACACCCCCACACCTATGTAACAAACACATCCTATGTAACAACAACAGCTCCTTAATTACGACTTTTATTTGATACCCAGGGAGCATAGCAATGGCACGAGGCGGAATGAACGGCTTGTTGGCTCATCTTGACTAAAGGCGTTGATATGTTCTTTCTTGCAATTTCCCCTTCCGCATCCTGCTGCTCAGCAGCATCGTGGCAATTTCTCTTCCTGAATATTTGTTTCTGTACTATATAACTAACTGTCTTATCATATCACCATCACCTGCTAGATTATGTTATTGATTGAATACAGACACACGCACACACAGAGACACGAATCTTTTAGCGAGCCAAGAAGATATCTGGATAGATGTATGTACCTAGGTACCTATTCTACAGCTAGATTTTTTACACCTGGATCGGCGCTACAGGAGTTGGTTTTTTGGGGCGCTCTCTCTCTCTCTCTCTCTCTCTCTCTCTCTCTCTCTCTCTTGCTCTCTCTTTCCTTCCTCTTGGTCAAATTGAATTGAATCAACATGGAGAAGGCCACCTGATTGGATGGATTGGAATATTGCATGCAGCATTTGTAATGTAATAGTGTGAGCATCATTCGCATCCTATCTTATACAGTTACCTAGTCTTTTTTTTGACTTGAGCTGTTCTCAGGAATGGTATTTATTGAGAGGAGAGAATTCTATCCAAGTGATACTTTCTTCGGTTCTCCCTTCACGTAATGAATGGGGGACTCCGAATTTCATGAATCTCAAGAATGTGATTGCTGGCATCTGGCTTGAAGATATCTTGCCTTGCGTCAGGGAAAGTCACTGTGATACAGTGCAGTTAGTCACTCCTAAGGATGATTCCTTGACAGGATAGGTAATACCGGAATCAGACGAGGCATTTACTTGAGCATATTGTACTAGCTAGCAAAGCGACGATTCTTGTGAATACCAACAGGCGTGATATATTTGCTAACTTTGTCCTTATGTTCCAATAAAAGCAAGAGGGGAAAAAATCACCTTATATAACTAGCATATTGAGTTCCAAGGTATGAACACGGTCCGCTTATCTTCTCCAAACGCCAAAACTCGCTAAAATGCTCGCATAAGAATGTGTATGATGCCCAACTCCCGTAACCAGAAGAGCAAAAGACAGATCAACAGAGGTATCAAAACCAGACTAAAAAACGCCCGCTCTCGCCATCACATCCCGGAACTGCTCAAGCGTTACTCCAGCATTCACTCCCGCGCCACCGTTCGCTTCGCAAATCATGTCCTTGAGTAACTCATCGCCGACACTGTCCTCCTTCAGGTCGCGGGCTATGCGACGCAGGTGGTTCAGCGTGATGGGCCCGTCCGTGCCGTGCGTGAAGAGACGGTATGCAGCGTCGACTTCTTCGGCGAGGGAGTCCTCGCTGCGCATGTGCAGCTTTGCGGCTGCCACGGAGAGGAAGGGTGCGTAGGGGACGAAGCCGGTCGAGGTAGGGTCGACGGCGGAGATGATGGAGGAGAGTTCGGAGGGGGAGGAGGGAGGGAGACCGAGGGCTCTGCAAGTAGACATATGTTAAACCAGGTACTCAGAAATAAAGAAGCAGGCAACAACGTACATTAATGCCCTACGAACATCCTCAGTACGAATGACCCCTTCTTTCTCGTCCGCAAACTCCTCGTTCACAGTGGCGAAGAGACGGAAGGCCTCCTTGATCTCGTTCTCTTCTTCGGCGGTAATGTTGTTCTCTTTCGCGAGCTTGGATTGTCGGCTCTTTTTCTCTTTTGGAGCTCCGCCGCCACGCCGTTTAGGGGGCTATATTACAGCCAAAGATGACGGGTTAGCAAGGTTACTAACAGACTATCCGATAGCAGGGATTATTAGCGACTTACCATGTCGATGGAAGCTTGCAGCGGTGTGTTGCGGAGTTATTATTATTGCATCTTTCGGCGCATTGGTTGAAAGCACTGATAGTAATGACGGGTGGGGAGAACCACCGCGACTATCTTTGGCTTTAGGCTAAATTAATAATGATTTAGCGTCCGCAGGGGAGCTCCGCTGACGTGATGCCGGTGCCTTGCGCCAATGATGCGGAACTTAAATACGTGCATAGTACCTTGCTAGTTGACAAAAATGATAGCTATCAAATCATCCCGCACATAGAAATAAAAAGATGGACGTCGAGCTGTGGGTCTACGACCTCTCGAAGGTGGTGTTGCGATGATTCGTCTACATATCCTCCGTGAAAAATGGTTGCTAACCAAGATTACAGGGTCTGGCGCGAATGGTACGTGACTTAGCTGTATCTACGGAGTTTGTATCTTCCTAATTGGCGATGGCAGTGGTCGCTCCCCTTGACCGGAGTCCAGATCGATGCCATATACCATACGTCCCTGGTCTTTGGAGGAGTGGAGTATTTCTATGGTCAGGGTATTCAGAGAAAAGTGCCCGGAACCACGCACCATGGCGAACCGATGGAGAAACTGCACATGGGGCGAACGGAGCTCCCCAACGAGGTGATACAGGAGTATATCGAGTCTTTGGCTCAGGTCTACACGCCAGAGGTGGGCGCCTACACACGAATTAGGGCTAAAACATGAAAATAGCCTCCCTTGTCAATATCTAGACTGACTCACCGTGATTTCGACAGTCGTATGATCTCTTCTTGCACAATTGCAACAACTTCACCCAAGATCTGGCCATGTTCCTCGTCGGGAAGAGTATCCCGGAACATATCCGGTCTTTGCCAGAGACCTTCCTTAGCACACCGTTTGGACAGATGATGAAACCGCAGATTGACAAGGCCCTCCGTGGAATCACGCAGGCAGATGCCGGTCAAGATGTCCCAGTACCTACTGGACGAGCAGCGCCTCCGGTACCCCAGCCTAGCACAGCTCAAGGCGGAGTGTCAAGGCCAGTCAAAGGTTACGTGAGGAACGTTAGTAATCTGCGGGAATTGGAGGAGCAGCTCGCCCTTGCATCGAATACCTGCGCAGTCATCTTTTTCACCTCGTCGACCTGTGCGCCATGCAAGATCGTATATCCAACGTATGAGGAGTTGGCAGAGGAGGCCGGCGACAAGGCGGTCCTGATCAAGGTCGATCTCAACTTTGCGTTCGACGTGGGAGCGAAGTATAGCGTCCGTGCTACTCCAACCTTTATGACCTTTTTGAAGGGCAAGAAAGAAAATGAATGGAGCGGCGCCAACCCAGCCCAACTCAAGGGCAATGTCCGCATGCTAATCCAGATGGCATTCCCGCCGCACCCTCACCGTGATCTTCGACTCCCGAGTTTTCAGAGAAAAATCACCAACTATGTCACATATACGAAAATTCCTCCGCTGGACAAGCTCTTGCACAAGATTGGGACTTATGGCGCCGATCCAACCATCCAATCCGTCGTAGATTTTGTCAAACAGAGAAATTTGACCGTCCCGGCGGAAGCTCCAGTGCCGAATTTATCCTCTTTAGCCGCATATCTGCAGTCGACCTACCCGACAATGCCCATTGACATTCGTTTCGCCATGGTCGATCTGGTTCGCGTCGCCTTCCTGGATTCTCGCGTGAGCGGGTTCTTTGCAGAGGAACCCGAGCACAAGACGCTGCAGACGCTCTTCTCTCACTTCACCGATCTTGCTGCCTGTCCTTACAACCTCCGCATCGTCATGCTCCAGCTGGCCTGTAATCTCTTCACCACGCCACTTTATCCCGAGCAGATTGCATCCAACCAGTCGCTATGCGAAACCTGCATCCGCTTGCTCACAGGCTGCCTCTTGGACAGCCATACTAATCTCCGTGTTGTCGCGGCCTCTTTTGCGTACAATTTGGCCGCCTATAACCACAACGAGCGCTTTGAGGGCCGTCCGGACAAACTGTCGGAAGGTGACCAAGTCGAGCTGGTGGCTTCGTTGCTCGAGGCGATTGGGAAGGAAGAAGAAAGCATTGAGGCGCTGCACGGCTGTCTCTTTGCCCTTGGTCTCTTCCTCTACGAGGCCCCCTTGGACGGAGAGGTCATTGATCTTTGTCGAGCGATGGGGATTGCGGATACAGTAAAGGCAAAGAGTCAAGTGGATGCATTAAAGAGCGAGCCTCTCCTGAAGGAAGTTGGACAGGAGTTGCTGGGGAAAGGTCTGAAATGACTGCGTTGTTCCTACCCCGATCTGTATTGTTTCTCATCGTTCCATCACGAAGTCATGAAGCTTTTTTTTTTCCTCCCCTTGATTTTGACTATTTCAGTGGAGTGGCATGTCTGATAGATCGTACATCCTTTTTTTCTCTTACTTTGCCATTCACTCACCGCCATTCTCCATCAGGAAGGACGTATCTCACCACAACAGGAAAGTGCCTTCCATTTTGGTTTACACATGATGTTTATTATTTCTTTTGCTGTAATTGTATTGATTCTCGCTGGTGTAAAAAACCTCGCGGTTGCAATATTTCTAGGGAAACGAGCACAGAGTACTCCATACAGTACGTCATGACCAGCTGAACACTCCGTACTTAACTATCTTTAGATGCTGTTTCTGCTTCTTGGAGGACCCAGCTGTCATCATGATCTAAAAATAAGTACGCCTTATGGGCCCTGGAGACTCTCAATGGAGAGGTGGTAACTGCTGGTCTAGCCTTGCGGATCGCCATAGCAACACTTCAGACCAGTCGCGTCTTCGTATGACGCAACCCCCCCTGCCAGATCGCGATCTAACCCATTTCGGCAAAATCTAAACGAACCCACGGATCACATGTTCGACCGAGTAGATCTCCAGGTCTGCAAGACATACTATTCTGTATCCATGCATTGTGGATTGTATCCTCTTTGAAAGTGGGTTTGGAACATTCTGCAACGCTTCTGGCCTTTGTCTGGTTTGCAGTGAGGCTTGTTTGTCTTGTTCTCATCGGAAGGTTCCCCTCCCTGCGTTCCAGGCCCCTGGATGCGGGGTGTGATCAGTAAGTAAACACTGTACGACAGCAGCTGTCGATGTAGCACACGCTGACGTCCCTCCTTCTCTCCTCCTCAATCAGCAGTCGCGTTTTGCTCGATTTATTAAACTGCAAACCCGTGGATGTCGCTACAGTTCGGATATCATAAATAAAAATCGGTTATTTAGCAGACGAGGAGGAAGGGGAGTACGAAGGAAAGAAGTCGCGTGTGAAGAAAGGTAGCGTAGTGGCAGGAGCAAGCCAGTTAACTCTTCTGTCTTTCTTTTTTACTTTACTCTCTACCGTGCAACTCATGTACCACAATCATCTTCGCCGACAACGCGACATCCTCGCTCAATTAGTGCAGTTATTGAGGGAGAACAGCAGGGAAATGGCGCTGGACACGCGTTTATACAACAATATCGGCTCCATCCCGCATTTTCCCGCCTCTTCCATGTCTGGCGCGGCCGCCACCAGCCTCTCGTCAACAGCATCTGCGGCAGCAATGAGGTCTACGGCGTCGAGTCCGTCCTTGAGATCCAGAGAAAGCATGGTTGTACCCATAGAACGACAAGATGGGGTCTCGAGTCCAACTCCTGGGGGTAATGTGAAGGTCGTCGTGCGGGTTAGAGGATTTCTGCCCAGAGGTAGGTTCAATAAATGACCATCATGCAGTGGTGGGAGTTGACAGAGGGCTCTGCCCCGTACAGAAATCGAACGAGGCGCGGAATGCCTGATTTCTATGGATCCCCATACTCAAGCGACTACACTCAGAGCACCCCAGACAGACGCAGTGAGCTCAGGAAAACCCCGGTCACAGGCGCGCGGCAAGGTTCTCGAGGACAAGACCTTTACCTTTGACCACTCGTTCTGGTCCCACAATGAGGCGGATGAGCACTATGCCGACCAGGAGGATGTGTATAACTGTCTCGGAGAAGAATTCCTGGATCACAACTTCGAGGGGTACCACACCTGTATCTTTGCTTACGGCCAGACTGGCTCAGGAAAGAGCTACACCATGATGGGAACACCAGAGCGGCCTGGTTTGATACCAAGGACCTGTGAAGACCTGTTTCAGCGAATTGAGGCATGCCAATCTCCCAACACGAGTTACAATGTCCGTGTCTCGTACTTCGAAGTGTACAATGAGCATGTGCGCGATCTGCTTGTCCCCCGGACGGATCCTCCATACTACCTCAAGATCCGCGAGTCTCCCACAGATGGCCCATATATCAAAGACCTGACAGAAGTTCCCGTCAGAAGCTTTGCAGAGGTCATGAAATTGATGAGGAAGGGGGATATGTCGCGTACTACGGCCAGCACTAAGATGAACGATACCTCGTCGCGATCCCACGCCGTGTTCACCATCGTGCTCAAGCAGATTCATCATGATCTCGCCACAGATGAGACCATGGAGCGAACTGCGCGGATCCGGCTGGTCGACCTTGCGGGGTCTGAACGTGCCAAAGCCACAGAGGCAACGGGTCAAAGGCTGCGAGAGGGTTCCAACATTAATAAATCACTGACTACCCTGGGCAGGGTCATCGCCGCGCTGGCTGATCCGAAGCAGCAACGACCCGGCGGGAGACGGAATAAGGAGGTGGTTCCCTATCGCGACTCCATTCTAACGTGGCTACTGAAAGACAGCCTGGGTGGGAATTCGAAGACAGCCATGATTGCTTGTGTCTCCCCAACCGATTATGAGGAGACTCTTTCCACCCTTCGCTACGCTGACCAGGCCAAGCATATCCGCACACGGGCTGTGGTCAATCAGGACCACGTTTCTGCTGCCGAACGGGACGCGCAGATTGCAGCGATGGCAGAGCAAATCCGTATCTTGCAGCTCAGCGTCAGCCAGCATGCGGCCAGCAAGCGGGAGAGTGAGTTGCAGAACGAGAAATTAGAGGAATATCAACAGCAGGTGGACAAACTGCAGCGTCTGATGGAAGAGACGAAAATGGTGAGCGAGTGCAAGATTCGACAGCTGCAGACAGAAAACGAGGCGCTCCGCACGCATCTTAAGCTGGCGCTGGAGAGTCTCAAGAACCCCATTCCGGCCGTCCCTCTGCAGAAACGTTTAAGCAGCCTAGGGTCCCTATGCGGAGAGGAAGATGCGGCCCCGACAGAGACAGAGAACGAGACGGAAGCAGAGACCACATCGATCTGGGAGGATGATACCGCTGACCAGTCAGACCCGAATGAGGTGGACGCCCACGAGATGCAAGCGGATATGGAGGATCTGCTTTACGAGCTGAGTCTCTTCAAACAGAAGATGGCTGCCGATCAGGAGAGGTTTGGCATCAATAAGAAGTCGGACGGGAAACAGCGGCGGGCATTTGGGCGGGTTCTGGTCAACAATGCCTGATGGCTAGGAAATATTTCATGACGGGAGGCAATATTATCGGAAGGCAAAATTAAGGGACAACACAGGAGTCTGGAGGATTTTGATATTGGGATTTTTGTTTTGGAAGGAGATTTGTACGGAGTACTTGGAGTCAATACCCATTCACGATGAAATGACGCATTCAGAAAATAATTCTTTTTCAATAGCTTTTTTCTTTGTCTGGTTTATATGCACCGCTGCACATCCTTTTTGTTTTTTTTTTTTTTCGTTTAATGGACGACTAGTGAATATAAATAGAACGGGCTATTTATATGATTTCGTGCCTGAGTTGCTGCCAGCCCGAATACCAATATGAGTGGATGATCTGCGAATCTGGGCACAATCACCATTAGCGTATAAAATCGAGGCCACAGTAGGACCTAGTTACTGTTCCTCGATTATGTCCAAACAATAATGATGAGTACAAAAGTCGTCAAAGATATGGAAAAGAAACCAATGAATTCCCAATTTATGCCTTCTAGCTTGTGACGTTCCAGCTGCATGGTTGGGCTCCACCAGTGCTTTTTCTAGAAGTTAGGGTTCACCGAGCTGCAGGCCAGAAAGAAATATTAAATGAAAGATGGAGTTTGGGGGTTTTTGGCCTGGGGGGTGCCGTGGCTTTGGCGGCAGCTGGGGGCCATTCCCTATGCTTTTGCGGCGTTAGTCCTCATGCTTCATGATCGCTTCATGAGTCAGCCCACTCATGCCCGAGACCGTTATCCTCACCACCGCCCGAGCCTTCATCCCACTACGGATACTCCACCACCAGAATTCCCAGAGCCGTCCAATGCCCCTCTCGCCGTCTGCGCAAGCATTGTGCCGTCTTCACCCGACATGACGAATCCTCGAGAGTCGGAGGTGACCCCTCCGGTCGCAACGTCTTCTTCGCCGGCAGAGACCGTGCAACAAAAGGACCAGCAGCCACAACGGCAAGCGGCTGACGCCAAACAGGTGAATGGGGATTCGAAACCGGCGAAGCAGCAGCAGCAACAACAACAAAAAACCAAAGATGCGCCTGCGGATGAAGGCACAGAAAAACTGTCTCCTGCAGAACTGAAAAAGAGGGCCAAGGCCGAAAAGGCTGCCCGGCGAGCAAAGGTGAAGGAAGAGAGGGAAAAAGCTGCTGCGGCAGGTGAACAGCACGTACAGGGAGGTCAAGCACCGCCATCTGTGAAGAAGGGACAAGCTGGTGGAGGGAAAGATGCTGCTGGGGCCGTCCAAAAGGGGCAGAAACAAGCTGGCGTACCTCGTCGAGGATCTGCCCAACCTGTCTCTGCAGCGGCGGCGCCGGAGAAAAGAGAAGATAAGAATGTTGCGGTCTTTGGACATCTCTATGGGAATCCCAGACGGACTACCATTGCGGGTGCTGGGAAGGAGGTTCATCCTGCAGTTCTGGCGCTGGGTTTGCAGATACGGGACTACGTTATTTGTGGCAGCAGTGCGCGGTGTGTCGCTACGCTGCTTGCATTCAAGCGGGTCAGTTGAACATCTATCATTTACTCTACTTCGCCAGAAAAGGTTTTCTTTGTTAACACTACGTCTAGGTCATCGAATCCTACACGACCCCCCTGGGCACCTCCTTGGCTCGTCACTTGACCACCCATCTGTCTCATCAAATCACCTATCTGTCGACCTGCCGTCCGCTGTCAATCAGCCAGGGAAACGCTATCCGCGCCCTCAAATTGTTCATCTCTTCCATTGACCCGTCTGTTCCCGAGGCGACCGCCAAAGCTTCTCTCTGCGACTTCATCGACAGTTTCATCCGCGAAAAGATCACAGTCGCCGACCAGGTGATTGCCAACAGTGCTGCGCAAAAGATCAACGACGGCGACGTCATCGTCACCTTTGCAGGAAGCTCCATCGTGAAGCAGACTCTGCTCACGGCCCACAAACAGGGCAAGAAGTTCTGCGTGTCCATCATCGACTCGCGTCCGTTGTTCGAAGGGAAGAACCTGGCCCGGGCTCTGGCCAATGCCGGCCTGGAGGTGCAGTATACGTTGATCCACGGCATCAGCCATGCCATCAAGGACGCCACCAAGGTCTTCCTGGGAGCTCACGCCATGACGGGCAACGGGAGACTATATTCGCGCGTCGGCACGGCGTTGGTCGCGATGTCGGCCAAGGAGCGGTCTGGTGGGGTTGAAGTCCCGGTGATCGTATGCTGTGAGACAGTGAAATTCACCGATCGAGTCGCCCTCGATAGCATCGTTGTCAATGAGATCGCGGATGCCGACGAACTGGTCACGACGCAGCCACGGCAGCAGGTGACTGGCATTCCAGATCCACAAGCCGCCCCGAACGAGCCTGGCAGCAAGAAGGCCAACACCAGCAATATCACCGATGCGATTTCGAGCCTGAGTCTGAGTCAAAGCACATCTTCCCCGCTCAAGAACTGGAGAGACGTGCCGAATCTGCAGCTGTTGAACATTATGCATGATGTTACCCCAGCTGAATATGTGGACATGGTGGTGACGGAGATGGGCAGCTTGCCCCCTAGCGCAGTTCCTGTAGTGCATCGCATGAGCACGAATTCATGAGGTTGCCGTTACTCGGTCGGGGAATTGTGTTACCTAGTGCCAGACTTCGTCCGGCATGTCTCCAGACACAGACTGTCGACTTTCACAGGTCTAGACAAGGGATTGTCCTCCTGTATTACTTACTGGTGGTACCGGTATGCGAAAAAGGGTTGAAAGTGGGTTTCAGAAAGCAGGGCTTTCCAAACACAAAAGTTCGATGTCTGTTCTATTTCTTTGATTCACCAGCATGCCGAGAGGCGTGGATCTTCTACTTCTACACATTGCTATAGACGAGGCTTTCGTTTTAGAGGGCTTATATTTATTATAAAGCCAGGGATTTCAGAAGACGAAGGGCTGCAAAGCCAGTGCGCGTGAAGACTGCGCATGAAGGCTGCACTACAGTCTACGAGAGAAGATTCTTCAGCGGCCGTGGAGAGATCGAGAGAGATGGTCATTTATCATCATGCTGTACTGTACCATTCCTCCTCGGTAGAAGTAATGATTTTCAAGCAGATCAAATTAAAAAGTCGATTTACAGTTCAATTCCCTCAATAGCAAGAATCCGATATTATTGCGGACTGTAGCCATATCATGTACTCCGTACAGTAAGTGAAATCGAGCAGCAACCAAAAATGGGAGGCGGTGACGATGACACTCCCCGCAAATGGCGGAGAAATGCGGCAGAACGGAGGATGTTTTGATTGTTTGTCGAGTCGATATCACTCCCGATTATTGACTTAGCAGACATTAATACTGAAAACAGCCCAGCTCTGTGATGCAAGAACATCATACGCACCCATTTCGTGATCAGGTTGATTTGGTGACTTGTCTGAAACCTGCTTCCTGCCGTCCGCTCATTGAAGTGATCAATCAGTCGTATCCGATCGACTCGACGAGGACCGAGAAGCTACTTACGTACAGACATTGAATAACAGTCCACACAGCCAAGTGTTTATATTTGGCCTGTTCAGGGCTCTTCCCAGCAAACAACATGGTATGTACATCCTCTCTCAAGTCCCAGACAAATTCTACGGACGTTCAATTGACCTTGGTTCACTATCGCTAGTCGAAAGACTCCTCCCCAACCTACATTCACATGCACCACCCGCGCCTAGCAGACTACTTCGAAGACTTCACGCGCCCCCACACCTCCCTATACTCCAACCTCGCAGCAGCAGCTGCGCAGCAGCACCATCATCACAGCCAGCAACAACACAACGGAGGGAATTCTTCTGCAGCAGTAACGTACGGCTCCTCCGCCTCCCCCTCCACATTGGGAATCCCCTCATTCCTCCCCATCGAAGACATCTACGTCCCGCCGCAGTACCAGCCTCTCAACCCGGAAGACGAAGATGATGTCGTGCCCGACCAGCATGCCGCGTTTGGCATCGCGCGCGCGATGGACGCTGCGACTGCGACGCGTCGCGAGCCGGTGTGGAGGGATCTGGGGTTGCAGGATCTTGTGAGGGGGGCGCCTCGCGGTGGTGGGAACCCTGGTGGTAGAGGTCGTCAGCGTGGAAATGTCGTTGCCGCTACGGGCTTCCTGCCTTCTTCGTCTTCGGCTGTTGCGGCGGGGTGGAGGTTGAAGCAGGCGGGGGCATTGATGGGTGGGAGGAGGACGGTTTGCTTACGGTAGTTGTCTCTTTCAGCTTCAATAGCAGCGTACCGATTGATATCTGATATCTGGGATCTAAATGCATGACGGAGGGTAAATTCATGGCATGGCATAGCATGGTTTGGGAGTCTGGGGTTTATAGGGCCTGTTTCGTTTTCTTTCTTCAGCAGCTTTCACAGGTCGGTTTCATGGGTTGGTCAGGCGGCGTTTGTTGGTGGGAAATATCTCTATTTTGAGGGCTTTCCCCCCTTTCTTGTCTGTTTGTTCGTTGATTTTTTTTTAATTCATCTTAAAGGCAGACATAAATAGACATGACACATACAATACAACATTTCCGAACACACATTCTATGTGGACTTTCAACCCGTATACAGTGTAAACCCTGTCTTAGCAGAAAGAAATGAAAATAATAAAAAGAGGGAGAAATCAAATGTCATATATTGCCTATGATTTGATGCCAAATACACTCGTTCGCAGGCACATACCTAAGCTAAGCTACTTAGCTAGCTAGCTCTTCCCGTATGTGTAATCATGTCATATCATATCCGAGTACATAATTCCATCCATCAAACGCCGTCTTTGCATACGTACATACACATGAAAAAAACTAGAAATTAGGGAAAAAAAAACAAAATAGAACCGCGATCACTGACGACAGGCTATATCCGAACGACGTCCACTCGCGCCCGTTCGAACACCCTATGGCTCAGCTGCTTCTCTTCTCGCTCTTGGTCAGTCATTGTCCGCGGGTGCAGCGCCATCTGGGCGTAGGTTCCTGCCGCACGACGCTTCGAGAGTGTGCCGGGGTTGATTACGAGGACGCTTTCGACGACCTAGGAGGTAGAAGTAGTCAGAAGTTAGTTGGAAGCTGAGAGGTCTGCATGTTGGTGAACTTCTGGGGTCTTCTTCTTACCTTGACAAACGGCGGCAGCAGAGTCGGCGTGATCAGCACGTCAGGGCGCACGTTCCACCATTCGCCCAGCTTCAGGTAGCTCACGTCCAGCATGGCGCCGGCTGGCAAGACGGCGTCCGCTCCGCTGCCCTTGGGCAAGCTGTCGCGGGAGGAGGGTGGGAAGATGGGGTAGAAATGCCGCTGTTCGATGATGTACTTGGGTAATCTCGTCAGCAGGTTGCCTTCTGTCGGCCGGCCGCCCAGCGCCTCTTCCTTTCTCAACTCGTACAGCACATCGTGCGAACACATCCCAATGACAACCTCGTTCAGTGACAGGGTCACCGGGTTTGACACCATGCGCGCCTGTTTTGGTAACCCAAGCTCTTTCTTCGGTAGCTGCTCCTGCGGCCACGAGACGTGTTTGCTCACGGCGTCTCGCACCGAGGGAACGAGCACAATGGTGATGCTGGGCACGGCGGCGCACAGCTTGTGAAGCGGTCCGGTGATGAAGTGACGGAACAGCGTCGTCAGATTGGCAGTGTCCGGGTCGAGCCCCGGTATATCAGGCAAGTCAAAGTCGCCCGATGCGATGAGCGGATGCTCCAGATCCACAAATGGCCCCATCAAGATCAGCGCATCCGCATACTCCTCGGCGGCCTTCTTACACAGCTCGTTCAGAGGCTCAAATTCCAGATTGTCGTCCGCCGTATACGGCCCAGATGCGATGAAGACATTCAATGGTTGTTCTGAATCGACTCCGCCTAACCTCTCATTAATAGCGTCAATCGTAGCCGGTGAGGATGCTGCTGGAGGGAGGAGAGGCACTGGGAGGACTTCCTTGACGGAGAAGTACTCTCCCGACGCATTGATCCCTCGAAGAGCGACAATCTGGCCGGGGAAGAATTGCACTGACGGCAACGAATCAACCTTGAGGGGCACTCTCAAGCCTGCACCCGTTCGACGTGACGTCTCAAGGACCAGGGATGCCGTATTCAGTTTCCCCTCCAAACTATCTGACGCAATTCGGCCCACGGCCACAATCTCACTGGTGCTCTGTGTTGCAGCGCTTCCAAAAGTCACGTCTGGGTAGTGTTTCTGAAATACCTCAGCGAATTCATCTATCCGGTCGTCCAGGACCTCCGACGCCTCTGATAGTCGCATCGCCATCGGTTTATACCCAAACTTCTTCAGATCCGTGTTGGCGGTCGGCCGAATTCGTGCTTCAGCATACGGAGCCATCGGTGCTGTAGGCATGGCCAAGTGGCCATTGAGGGTTTCTAAGACTTGGCCTGGATTTTGACGCTCAGAAAAAGGCACGGGTCTGACAAAGTCGTTAGTTGCGTACACAAGCGAGACTGTCACTGTCACTTACTGTGGTCCCTCAATCGCTCCATTCGTGGTCTTGAAGTCTCCAGGAGTGCCGTTCTTCTCCGACCTCCCTACCTTCTGAGCAGATGGTGTTTCGAATGCCGATTTGCGTTTTGCGGAGCCATTGACATTTTTATTAGCGGACCGAGAATGAGGCGTATTCGGCGTCAACTCATCCAGCCTGAAGACAGTCAGAATCACCGTCAGAAACCCCTTAAAAACGTAGTATCTGCCATACATCCCAAAAACATCTGTATTGCCCGTGCGCTGCGTCGCTGTAACCCCGCCCTTTTTCTCCGCGTTGCGCAGATGGCTGTTCTTCCCTCTGCTCTCTCGTTCCAGGGAGTCTTGCACATCCCGTTTAAACGCCCGAACCGTGTCCAAATCCAACTTGGTCTCCTCGGACCCCATCTTTAAACTGTAGGACTCCCATTTGTAGAAGAGCTCCTGCGGCGAAATCGCGTGTAGGCGGAGGATCGACTGCAATTCGGTAAGCACATCTTGAGGCAGACCGTCGGGGGCGGACGACGCAAAGAGCTCATTGAGCTCGTGGACCACGTCTTCCATCGTTCGAGACGTGTCTCTGGCAAGGCACGGCGTCTTGTTGGTATTCTGTTGGACCATCTAACAGCGAAGTGTTGGTGTTGTGTTGCGGGGGATCAATAATTCCATAGTTGGAGAAGCTCGAATGGTTTTCGCGACGGACGCGTTTCCCACGCGTCAGCAGACATGTGGCCCGTGCTGGGCGATCGGCCTCAGAATTGCCTGTTTCAACGCATCTTAAGCAACTAATATCGTTCGTTTATAAGGCTGAGGCCAATGATAGCAGCTGGTCCATCGGGTCCCGCTGCGGGAACGCACCGGCAGACCGGCTCAGGCCACAAATTACGAACCCAAGATCCGGAAGCAAGACCGATCCGATTCCTAGGTAGGGGCTAAAAAGTGCCATATATATAGATCGCGTGCTCTCCTCAAGCTCGATGACTATGTGTCTGTCTCGTTCATTATTGCCCTGAGAGTCATGGCTACTACACAGGAGACAGCCCCCGCAACTCAATCCTCGGGTGAGCTGAATAATCCCGTGGAGAACGGACACCAACAAAAAGAGTCCGCCAACAAGCCCGATTCGGAAGCGCAACTACCCCAGACATTTGAAGCAGATGCCGACGATCTGGGCCTGCCCCTGTCCGCTGCAGACGGTGTGATCAAGAAACCGTTTGCCCGGCCACTGGACACAGCCAAGCCAGTGCCACCCCCCGAACTGACCTCCGACCAAGCTGCCAAATATGACCAGGTGCTGAAGGCCGTCTCGTCCTGGACGACCATCCCATCCAGCTCCGCGAAGGATGCGTCGGATACGCCCCTCACCGACGATGAACGGATGTTCCTGACCCGCGAATGCCTGCTTAGATACCTTCGCGCGACGAAGTGGAACGTCTCCGAAGCTGTGAATCGAATCCGCAGCACGCTGATCTGGCGTCGCGAATACATCGGCGACAAGTTGACGCCCGAATACATCTCCATTGAGAACGAGACCGGGAAGCAGGTGATTCTGGGTTACGACGTGAATGGGCGCCCATGCCACTACCTCCTCCCCTCGAGGCAGAATACGGAAAAAAGCGACCGCCAGATTGAGCACCTGGTGTACATGCTGGAGCGAGTGATTGATCTGATGCCCCCCGGTCAGGAGACTCTGGCCTTGGTGGTCAATTTCAATGAGACCAAGTCCGGTCAGAATTCCTCCATTGGCCAGGCCAAGCAGACGCTGCACTTTCTCCAGAACCACTACCCCGAGCGACTGGGACGGGCTCTGGTGATCAATAGTGAGTTTGCACGGAGATGAAAACCGCAGTACGACATATTGCTAACTGAGAAATGACAGTCCCGTTTGTCATCTGGGGTTTTTTCAAAATGATCACCCCCTTCATCGACCCCGTCACCCGACAGAAGCTGAAGTTCAACGAGGATCTGCGTCAACATGTGCCACCCGCCCAACTAATGAAAGCGACCGGCGGAGACGTCGAGTTTGAGTACGACCATTCAGTATACTGGCCCGCGTTGACCAAGCTTGCGGAGCAGCGGAGGAAGGCGTACCGCGAGCGTTGGATCAGAGGCGGGAAGCGGATTGGCGAGTATGAAGACTACCTGAAGGGTGGCACGGCGAAGAGCCTCGCCGCTAGGGAGGGGAAGTCTGCTTCTGACGAGCTGGGCGAGAAGATGGAGGCCTTGAAGGTTGATGCGCCTGCTGCTTCTTCATAATACGTGCTGCTTTTGCTATATTGATGGGTTTTTTTTTCTTTCTTTGTTTTCTGTGGGTGGGTCCATCTTGATTTCGGATTAGATTTCCTAGATTCTTTGTTTGTTGGTGACTTAACAACTCGGGTTCCTAATTTCGCGCCTTCTTTTGGACTGTGGTCTTTTGAGAACAGGACACTCAGCATATGTATATGGCTTGAGACATATATAGAGGGTTATCAACCGATTTGTCAATGCATTGCTACATAATAGCACATAGAATTTAAATGCGATATACGCATAATGGATTCATTTCCTCTTCGTGGTCAGACTTCGTTATTGCTCCAGTCTTCAGACATGTGCTGTATAGATCACGTGTGGAGCTGTCAAGAAGACGAGGAGGGCAAGGAAAAGAAACCTCAAGAATAATATTTTTATTAATCAATTCAATGGGCAAGCTGGACTGAGCTGTGTTGGGTTGGATGTGACTTCGAGGGTTGATTTGGAACGCAGCCAACCTGATCAAATAAAACCACTGTATCACATTTCTCTGCAGGTTGCTGCTATTCCCTGTAGTTGGCTGCTTCGATCACATCAATCTCCGAGGCTGTGAAACGTAAACAGCTCTGCTGGATCTGACTGCTGGGCTTCATTTCGTAATCTTCTCGGGAAAATTCAGGTTCGACGTGTTGTAGGTGTCACACTGTCATATTGTCACACCCCACCTCGTTTGCTCAGCAGACCTGTCGCACACACAAAACAATTGAATTGGCACATTGACACTCCACTGCATCGTCATGAGTATATTATCAGGAGGCTCTCGCGTCTGCTTGTTGTTAGCCATCTCTCTTATCACTCTACTGACAGTGCTCCTCAGGTAGAAGAGAGCGGATAAGAATATAAAGGTCGCGGGCGGGTGCGCGGCATAGGAAACGCAGCGCCCATCCAATCCACGGCTAGCAGCCGCAAGCGTCGTCTCTTCAACTCCCGCGGTCCAAGAAAGAGGTCCGCCCCTCTTTATGCGGCTCCCTCCATCGGCGTGGGCTTGTTCCAACCTCACAACCAGACGATGGCCGAAGAAGAGTCTCTGAACTATCGACCACATACCCCCACGGACGGCGCCAGGACTGCTGGCCCGGACGGCATCCCCCCTGGCCACCAAGATAAAGACAAAGACAAAGACAACACCCCCATCGGCAGAAGCAACAGCAGCGGTGGAAGGGTTCCCAATCGCTCCCGCGGTGGTGTCGTCGCCAAAGGTGGTCACGAGGGGGGCTTTGTGCAGCCGGCCTCTTACCTGCGTCCCCGAGGCCTTTCGCATCCAATGACGCCGATGCTGCCCGAGAGGGCCATCGACCGGGACGAACAATTGGGCCTGGTAAGTTGCGTTATCCTTCTCTACCCTTCTTTCTCTTGCTGGGCGTTTGGTTGCGCTCGTTTGCTGCTGCCGCTTTGCGTCGGCATGCTGGGAAGCCTTCGCGGGGTTCTTTGGTGGGGGTTGGCGCAACACCTTAAATCGCCGTCGACACCGATTCCACAGGGGGCATTGCTCGTAATCTTCCGTGAAATTCATTCGACGGGAAAATGAACTGACTGTTTCTGCTCGCAGCGGGCAATTCGCAATTTCCTCAAGGTTCGGACGAGTTACGATGTCCTCCCGCTCAGCTTCCGCTTGATTGTCTTCGATACGTCGCTCTCCGTTAAGGAGAGCTTAAATATCCTCATCCAGAATGGCAAGTATTATCTAATTATCTATCAAGGCGATGCACACGGTATTCTTACTGACGGTGGTGTTTCTGCAGGAATCGTCTCCGCCCCGTTATGGGATTCCTCTACCTCCACCTTCGCCGGTCTCCTAACAACCTCCGACTACATCAATGTCATCCAATACTACTTTCAGAACCCCGCGGCCTTGGACCAGATTGACCAATTCCGCCTCAACAGTTTGCGAGGTACGACCCCGCCTATACACTGCGCATTCCAGATAAAGCTGACGGAACACGACAGAGGTGGAAAAGGCACTGGGTGTAGCCCCTCCCGAAACGATCTCCATCGATCCAGAACGACCGCTGTACGAAGCCTGCCGTCGAATGCTGTCGTCCCGCGCTCGAAGAATACCTCTTGTGTCGAACGACAGTCAGACCGATCGGTCGTGGGTCGTCAGCGTCGTCACTCAATACCGAATTCTCAAATTCGTGGCGGTCAACGTCGGGGAAACGCAAAAGCTGCGGAAGCCCTTGAAAGAGATCCGGCTGGGTACCTATCGTGACATCGTGACGGCGTCCATGGACACGCCCGTCATTGACGTGATTCACAAACTCGTCGAGCGCAGTATATCCAGCGTGCCAATTGTGAATTCAGAAGGTAAGAAATTGGCCTACAATGGCTGAGAGCATAGTGAAACTTACTTTTTTCCAGGAATCGTGTACAATGTTTTCGAAGCAGTCGATGTCATCACGTTGATCAAAGGTGGCGTGTATGATGACTTGAATCTCAGCGTAGGAGAGGCGTTGAAAAAGCGCTCACCTGTAAGTTATTGCGTGTGCACTCCGATTCGCAAGCTCCTACTCACAGCTGAAAGGACTTTCCTGGAATCTACACCTGCTCGATCAATGACGGCCTCGACACCATCTTCGACACCATCCGGAAGTCTCGGGTTCACCGGTTGATTGTGGTCGATGACCACTTCCGCCTGATTGGTGTTCTAACGCTGAGTGACATCCTGCAGTATATTCTCCTCGAGGGCGAGCATGAAGAATGGTAAAAAGATAAAAGGAAAAAAAGAAAAAAAGAAAAAAAAATCAAGGTTCCTATGCATGGGAATAGGCGTTTCAAAGGACCGGAGTTGGGAGACACCCGTACAGGGTATATTGGCGAACAGGCTGTCTTTGATCTAATTTTGTAATGTTAAAAGGTTGATGGTTCTTTTCACTTCAATTCGCCGGCCACTTGGCGTCTTAGGCGATGCTGTTGAGCTGCAGGGCGAGGTTCGGGGATACTTTTCATTCATGACAGATAGAGATGACTTATGAATTTTCAGCCTTTTTCAGCCTCTTTTTGGGACACTTCTGTGCTATTTGAAGTCATATTCAAAGTCAGTCTTTTGCTGCTGCTGCTGCTGCTGCTGCTGCTGCTTCTTACGTGTGACTTAGGTTCTCTGATCATTGGTGTTTGATCAAGCAGGAAAGAGCGGGCGCACCTGCCCTGCGCTGCACCTCCTTCCCCAAAGGCACTCCCTCAGCAGTTTCTTGCCGGAGGCATGACCCAGAGTGATGAAAACAAAGATACCTACCTAGGTACAGTCCCAGCAGACCCGGAGTCACTGATTTGACCACCCTGATTGAAAGAGCTTTCAACGCACCGCAACGATGGGTTTTCTTGACAGTCTCTTGTTCTTTCCATCAGCAAAGAGCGGTGATAAAGCTCCGGCTACCACATGGTCACGGTCAGGTTCGCCTCGTCGGTCGGATATCGTCCCTCTTACGCCACAGACGCTAGAGAAAGAAGTATATCATCATGCCCTGCCAAACTCCCTCAATATTGAACTCGCCAGAAGGCTCCTCGGACAAGAGCGTGATTCGCACGATCCCAAATCCTTCAGCGAAGAGCACGCTGTGAGCCCTCTCGACGACGCGATTGACAGCGTTCCGGAGAACAACGATCTTGGATTGGATCGATACATCACCGCGGCATCCAAGAATCCGGAAACTTCAGCAGATACAATGCCCCCCTCGAGCTCCGGCACGTCTAGGAGGGCTCGTCTGCGGCATAAGAGCTCCAAGGGACTTGCCGCTGTCAAGAGGTTGCTTCTCCACCGGAGGTCACAGCTAGGACAGTCTTCATTCGACGAAGGGAAACAGGCTCAAAGCGCGGCCACATCGTTTGTTGCTGGCAGTGTACAAATTCCAGTACCGGCTAATACTCCCGAAATTCCCGATCATTTATTTGCTCTTCGCACGGATGCCGTCGACAACTCGGCCATGCGACCGAGCAGTCCGGCGCTGTCCGATTCAAGGAAGGTCAGCGACAAGACTGTCCTGTCCGAGTCTTCGGATAGGACCACAATGACGGTCTGTCGTCGACCATCCAGGCGTGTTGCAAGTCCAATAACGACGGTGGACAGTAACTACATATGCCCGGATGCTTTCGAGCGGCCGTCAACTGTATCCAGGTCTTGCGAACCAGAGTCGCACGCGCACCCTCCCATTGTCTCAAGCTCCGTATACAGTGACGACTTGAGTTCTCGCAACATCAGTCTGTCAACTCATGCGTCTGACAGGTCGGGCAGTCAAATGATCTACCAAAGATCGCCGCTAGAAAAATCCAATCTGTCCCTAGAGACGCTGTCTCAGAGATTGTTCTCGGATGCCAGCACGCAGTCGGGACAATATCGTCAGCAGAGGGCTGCCCGTGAATTCAACAGACTTGCCGCCAGCCTCGGTTTGTATCCATTGGTGCTCAGAGAAAATAGTGTATCCGTCGCCAGTAAGTAAGTTGCTTCACAACTGAGGCCTGTGATTGACAGCTGTCCCAGGCAATCCTCGGGTTATTGCCCCAGAAAAGTCCGGCAAATATAAAGACAACTTTCTCCGCAAGATCCGGAGCATGCGATCCAGCCTTCGTTTACGACATACACGGAGTCGAAGCGGGCTCGGTTTACGGCGGATGAAGACGTTTGCCAGCTTGTCGAGTCGGTATTATCAGATGGATTCGCTCAGGGGCAGAAGCCTGGAAACGCTGGCTCGACTGGGCGGGTGTAGTTTTCTCACACTTCCTGCGGACTTTGCTCCGGCGACCCTGCGGCTGCCGACTTGTATTGTGGCGACGGTATCCTATCTGAAAAGCCATGGTAAGCTGACAAAAAAAAACCCATATACTTTACTTGTATATACGCGAGGTAACCATCATTAGCATCCAAGACAAGGCACGTCTTTTTTGACTCGGGGGATTTGCGGGTAGCAGTCCGGGTATACGATCACTTTGCAAACCAAGTGTTGTCGGCAGAGAGAGCGAAAGAGAAAGTAGACATTACGATGAGAGGAAGTGACCTCCCGCGTGAGGCCCTGGGGTCGGAGTCTGATGCGTTCTTACGGGGCCGATTCCATGCTCTCAGTGTGGCATGTGTCTTCAAGCAGTTGCTAGCGGGGTTACCTGGGGGCATCTTGGGATCGGTCCGTTTGTACCGGACTCTGGTTGATATTTGTGGTCATGAGTTTTCGGATCGCGAGGTGGGACGTTCGGAGAACCGGTTGGCGGGCGTCTCGTCAGCTGCGTCTACCCGGATCAAGGCGATTGCACTGGCGATGTTGGCTCTGACGAGCGACATGCAACTGGAGCTGATCTGTGCGGTGTTTGGGCTGTGTGCGCTGCTCATTCATGAGACGGAACGCCTCGTCGAGCTGCACCGGCACAGGAAAGGCGTACGGGGTCAGTCGGGGAGTCTGACGGGGTTGGTGGACCGGGAACGGCTGGGGCGTGTTTTTGGGCCTTTGCTTACGGGGTTTGAGGAGGACGCGGACGATGAGAGGGAGGATGAAACGGTGCGGGTGACGAAGATGATGATTGAGAACTGGCGGGGGGTGAGTCGACAGTTGCGAGTGTGGGAGGTGTTTGGATTTCCGGCCGGTCGGAAGTAGACAAATTAATTAGTGGTCAGCATCGCTTCAAATCAGTGTAGAATAGCAATCGGTAGTCAGAACTGTACACTACGGGGTAGTTGTGAGACAGCTGCCGTTGCAGGGTCTACAATCTCCTGTTTCAGCAAGCTGCCAAGCAAGCGACTGTCTGGTGTTATCCTGAAACCCAAAGAAAAGAAAATCGGAGAAAATGCTGCTGACAAGACATAGAGTTAGGAATTAATTAATCAATTATGCACTAATGAATGGAACAGCTATTTTTGTCCAATATAGTACTAGTTAGGTACCTGGGTAATTTCTCACTTTCCTAACTCGGTATGTCTGTATATACCTACCTACCTACCTAACCTACCTAGGTAGGGACCGATATTACTCATGCTATTATTCCTCTCCTAACAATAATACATACCTATTAATGGCAAACAACCCTAGACATAATCTGTGAGAGAAATATGGAGTAATGGACGGAGTGCGGTACCCGACCCATTGTCTAGCCCCTGGGGGGGGGGGGGGGGGCATCCGTAATTAATCTCAATCACTCAGACGCTCTACTGTGTTGTCATGACTGAGTGGACTCGACTCGGCTGGAGTGAACCGATTTTGGATACTTCGCCCTTACGTAGGAGCTATTATTTTTGAACCCTACACCGCACATACATTAGAGGTCTCGTGTGCGGAATATATATATCTACCTATCTATCTGGCTTTGGTGTCTGGTTCATTCAATATCAATATTACCTTCGAACACTCATTGACTATTTACATTCTTTTATAGAGTCTGGTCACTCTTTATAAAACCTTTCACATTTCCCATAACAGCACTTCAGGACAGGTACTTCAGACTTGCTGTGTGTGTATTATTTTTTTCTATCAATCAATCAATTCTACTTCTCGCAAACTCCCTACTACTGTCTTCATTGCTCTGCAACCTCGGGGCACAATCAAATCGAACAAATCGACCCGAAAACAATCAATCAATCAACAAATCTATCTACCAAAATGAAGCTCCTCGCCATCCTCCCCCTCTTTCTCGCCGTCGCTTCTGCCCGCACCATCTACCGCTACAGCGACAGCTACCTCCTCAGCCGCCGCTCCACCAGCGCCAGCAGCAACAGCGGAAATTTCCAAACCTTCACCAGCGCCCTAGGCGGCGCAGCAGCTCCGCCCGTCACAAACTCCGGCGACGCGCAGCGCCCCTTCGAAGTCAATGGCGATACGTTTGTCAATCTCAGCGCGGCACTGCAGCGGTCGTGCGATATTCAGTTTAATGCCTGCGCGGATATAGCGAATTCGGAAGGAAATAAGTCGGGAGGGTTGACGGTGGCGGAGTGTCAGGTGCAGGAGAGTAAGTCCGGGAGCCTTTTTTTTTTCATGTGGTGCTGTCTATGGTGGAAGAAGGGTATGCTGTAGGTTTCTGACTGATGATTGTTCGTGTCTTGTACAGATTCGTGCCAGCAAGCTGCCTCCTCGACCTCCTCCTCGTCCTCGTCTTCCAGTGCGGCCGTCGCTGCGCAAGCGGCTAGTTCGAGCTCTGTCGCTGCGTCGTCGTGCAGCAGTTAATCAACTACATACCTAGCTCTGGAAGCTATTGATTGATTGGTTGATCGGCTGGTCCATTGATCACTGCAAGCAGGAGAAAAAAATGTGATGGAATATTATGGGATGGAATGAGAGTATGGAAATGATTGTCAGAAACGAACAAGAGCTGTTGTAGTTTTCTTTGGATTGGACTGGAAAATGGAAGATACCTAGCTGCTGGACTACATACATAGTGCCAGAGCTAGGACTAGGATTAGGATTACGACTCCGCAATCAAAGAGTGTCATATCTGGATGTATTTTTTTTTCATCCTGATAGTCATATCTAGATACCAACAATGGGGGAAGGACGAAACCCCTCGTTCATTCCATTACTGTCCCTGACTGGGTACCTACCTAGGTCTAGTAGTACTTGTACTAGTACAGTACTTACTGTATCTACCTACAGTATACTCCACTCCACTGTAAATATATTACCTATGGTATGACTGATAGGTATCTGCCTATCAATTCAATTCTCGTCCCCCGTTCCCAGAGAAGTTAAGTATGGACATATTTTTTTTCAACCATCTATTAATACATCTACTCACAATGGCGTAGAGGAGATGTCCCAATGGAGCTGGGGTCGAGTTTCTAGAACGTTCAGTAATCTGTCCAGCGAGACAGAAAGAGACAATAAGGCAAAGTTCTAAAACTGAGAAGGGCGGCGGCCAGTTGAATTAGATAGTATTTGACAGCGAGTGGATGGAGGAAGAGAACATGAATGAGCAAATGTGCTCCATGAGTGTGGTTGGACAGCGTGAATCCAAAAAGGCTACTCCGGTATGGATACCCTGGAAAGATTCAGTCACGAGTTTGATCCATACCTAATATGATTATTAGGTCATGTGATTTTGAAATGCAACGAATAATAACTACGCCTGCAGCCCTATTCTATATATTCTATTAATAAAAAAACCTATTATTACCTATCTAATATGGAGTATATATATGGGCCATTTGCGTAATAACTGCCTGGCATTGGGCAGGCATAGATTTAATAAGCTCACAAAGCTTCTGAGCCCTAAAGCATCCTATGCTTCTTATTCTCCTCTGCAAATTTAATCATAGCTTATTATCTTCTTGAGGATAATGCTCCTAAATCTAATTCTTCATAATCTCCTATACTATCTTAATAGGGTTTAGATCTAGGGAAAATGGGGGCCATAATATAGGGTATTGTTACGCGAGGATCTGACAGAGTCGGCACTTGTTGGTCCTTTCGAAGAATCAAGTCTCTGAGCTCACTCCTAGAGCTCACGTCGACCCAATGCTATATGCCTCTTGCAATATAGACTCACTGTGGATTCGCTGTCCCAAAGGATAAACACAAGGTGATATGAGGGCCTCTGCCCTCTGGTCAAGGTAAACACAATAAACGCGCAACGGTCAGCGCCATCATCACGTATCGCCTCGACGGCTCATCGATGGAGGGGCGCTATGGTACAAGGTCTTCGGAACGCTCAGAAGAGGGGTAGAGCGGGGTAAGCAAGAACCGGAGGCCTAGTATATAGAACCTCGTACTCTTTCCGATCTACCCTATCTACCTAATCTTGAAGATCGCAACCTTAGGCAACATTAGGTACCTAAGTATATACTCCTCCATAGCTAGCTAAACTCGTGGATCCTATGACATCACGTTGCTTGTAGACTGCACGATGATGTTCTTTTTATAGGATTGCCCCAGCAATGAGCTTGCACCTCGATGCGGTGCTGGCGTCTAGTAAATCTATATTATATGGATGAAGCTAAGATGAGCTCCTCACGAGCGAATTGACTTCCCCTCTTGATGTCAGTTACTACTATAATGAAGTAAAACCCCTCTTAACTTAACTATGATATTGCTTCCCTGATGCCTTATATATGTATAATATCTTTTTATTTTAAATTAAAATATTTACGGCCTTGTAGAGGAATTATAATAATTCAGCCTAGACATAGGATGGTCATGGGACAGAGGACTATGGTAGAATAGATTAATCCCTCTTTTATCCTATTAGTGTACTGTACCTAATCAATAAGTACAGTACTATCCCTTATCCAAAATATACAAATGAGGAGCAATCGGAGGGTAGGTGATGGATATCCCGTACGCATTGATCTCGTGCCTTTGAGTCCCCGAGACCGGGTCGTAAAGGCAAGGAATTGTCAACGAAAAGGAGGGAAGAAAAAAAAAGGTTTGTAGACGTAGCAAAAGAGCAAGTAAAAGCAAACGGCTTGAGTAATGCTGACTGAATCTCAAATAATGAGTCATGACAGACATGGAACCTCCCTTGTTCCTGAGTTGTGGTGGATTCTCCTTATTAAAGGTGTAGCAACAACCCACATTTATGAGGAGAATTCCTTAGCGTAAAGAAGGTAGAAAAAAGAAAGGCTAGTAATCTCGTCGACTGTCCACAAGTATTGTGTGCCACAACAGTAGGAGTATTGGTAGTGCTCCTCTCAAGGGTGATCCATTTTCTAAGGAGAAGGGCTAGTATATTCATTCTAGGGGTGCTAGAGTTCCAGATTAGATAGGAAAGGCCCTGGCCTCAGCTAGCTGTACTGAGCTGTATCTACTATAGAGGGGCTCCCATCTCCCCCTGTAGTCCGTAAAATAATCAAAAACAACTTCTAGGAAATAACTAACATGCATATATATGTACATACATAGCACTAAGGTAAGCTCGTGGACCATATGACGTCACGTTCCTTGCAGGCTAAATTATATTTATAATTATAGACCGTTCGTTGACTAACTGATTGGCAGCTGTAACCTCACGGACCTCAAGGACAAATTACTATACTTGAGTGCCTGGGTAAGTTATTACTATTAAAGAAGAGGAAGAATACCTAGGAGGTACCTAAGGTTAGGAAGGTGCGTTGCTCTAAGGCTAAGTATTCATCCATTAGATGCAATTGGCTGAGTTGATTAACCTACATGCGGGCAATCTCCTTCCAATGCAGTGCAGTGGCTGGACACAATGTCCGGAATAGGTTCGTCAGGTGTACGTAATGAATTCAATTCGTCTGGAATGAGTTAATCCTCCTGGATTATGGCTGTTCTTCAGATGGGGGATATCTCAGGTGGGTATCTACTATGTCTACTATGTACTTACCTAGTGCAGTGGATAGTAGTATGGATGGATCTGCTACCTACCTACTAGGCAGGTGGATGGACATTGTACCTGGGCTATATCTCTAGACCGCCTACAGCTTAAACTAGCCAATTGCCTTGACAGATTGAGAATCTCTTACCAGCCACTCTTTCCTTAGACTGATCAAATAGGTAGTGATGTGCATGACAGTGTAACCGAGTTTTCTCCGACGCATCCGTGCAGGACAGATATCGAATATAGTATACTCCGTAGTATGATTTCGGATGCGGAATGTTGTTCGAACCATTGTCCCGCACTAACCATACTCGAAATTTACAATCTAAGCGCCGGACATGCATGTCTTATTTTGGGAACAAAAATGTCTTATTTTGACGCGAACTAGTTAGGAACCGTCAGAACCGTCTCTCGGCCATCTGAAACAGACAGGGATCTGAACCTCGATGGAAAGTTCTCGAAGATGACCTCAATCATCATCCCAACTTTGGGTTTTCGTTTCGAACAACTGGAGAAATGGGCACGGCCATTGTTTGTATAGTGATGCAAATGCAGCATTGAGATGGGAGGTCTCAATGGCAGCAATAAAGGATTCAATGCAATTGAATCAATCAAGGGCAGCTCGATTAGATATACTGCGAGTCTGGAGAGGATAACGTCAGCGGCGGTGGTGCTAGATCCAGCCAATCAGGGCGGAGGATGGAAAACATTCCCGGAAAAAAAAAGCCACCATCCCATTGGCCGATTGTTGCTGGGCGGGATGCTGGTCCGTTCGCCGCTACTCCGCTACATCCGGCCATGTACTCCCCCGCAATCCATCGCTTGATGGTAGCTGGCATGAAGTACCTGTGAGTACACTCCTACCGGTTTCTTGCCACCGCGTTATTTTTCCACCGTTCTTGTTCCTCCGCCGGGACTGACTCCGCGGCGGTTAAGGCCCTCGAATCAACGCGTCGAAGACCGTGAAAGATGCCTGGAACGCAGCCAGGGGCCAAACCTACCGTCGCTCTGCCCCGCCCGTTCCCGTTTAGGAATCGGATTTGGTCGAGGTCTGGACCAACAAGACGCCAGAACTTGCAAGATGCACGCCGAGTTGCGGCCTGAGGCCAGTGGACCCGCTGGGCTGGCTTCCATGGTTTTCTGCTCCTGTCAAGACTCGCCCGTCCCCGCTGCCATCTGTCGATCCGGACCCGTCGTGATGTCAGCGACTCAGCTCGAAAACAACTCGGGCCAGATCCTAGCTTGCTACGGTTCCGTTGACGTCCCCTCCCTTCCTGCGTCTTCCCTGCCTGGCTTGAATTCCCCAGGCCAATGAGGGCGCTGCGACTCTCTTTTTGACATGGAGATGTATCGGATGCAGCCTGCTGGGATGCTCGTCTGGATGCTCGTGTTATTTGCTCTCCAGTTCCCCGTCTTCCAAAGCTTTCCATCCACCTCTGCTGCCCCTTACAAAGCTTCCATTCTCTTCTCTTCCCCGCCCCAATGATGGAGTAGTGTAGCGGTGGAGCTGCGACATTTCCGTTCCAGGGAAGCAGCTTCAACGACGACAACGACAGCACTCCCTCCGGCCTGATATTTACATACCAAAAGGCCACCCGGTCTGTAGATTCCTGTCGTCCAAGCCTGAGGGCCATCCCATCCTCGATATTTAATATTTAATTCCTACTATCCATCCCAAACAAAGAAAACCTCAACTGAACAAACACCATACAACTCTCTTGCGCCACACTCTCCATCTTCCCCGGCCATTGAAAGCGCCGACACGGTTCTTTCTGCATCATCAGCCACTGCAGCTTGCCTGTCATTGTCGGTCCAAGTCCGGACAGCTCCGCCAGCTGCGGTTGTCCAACCCACCGAGCCGACTCTTTCCATAACCTTGTCCGAGGCGCACCGCAACCCGCGGTTCCTGCCTTGCCTGGAAGCTGTTCCCCCTTCGCCCACCCGTGGCACGCTCCTGCTGCCTTTGGTCGTTGCGTGTTGCTTCCCACCGTGTCGCCCTCCTCGGCCGTGCCTGCCTGGTTCGAGAACATCCAAAAAAAACCTCTTCCCCAGCCGCCTTCGAATTCCCAACAAACACGGCCTGTAGCTGCAGTCCTCCGATGATCCTTGCATGCAATCTCGATCCTCAGCATAATCCATCTTGAGTAACCTGACTCGAGTCATACCCTGCGGCCGAATTGCTCCTACCGCAAGCGGGGTCGAGATCGTTATCGCTGCTGCAAAACAACCAGGCGGCTTTCATTGTTCTTCGCCTTCAAACTGAATTCGTTCATCTCGCATACCTCACCTCCCACCGTCCACATGTCTGCTCTCAATATGCTGGCCGAGCAATCCCCCCTAGCCGCAACGGCCTTTACCACGGCCGATGCGGTGACGGCCGCTCCGCCCGCCTTCGACACCGGCCCGGCCTTCCCTGGGGACTTCCTGGGCCTGTCCCTCCAGGATGACGAGCATATCTGGGGATTGAGCCCCATGTCGCCATCGTTAACCACCTGGAACCCCAAACCAGAACCCACTTTCGCAAATGCCAACCTCGAACGCGATCTGAAAAACTCGCGGGTTCGGAATGGCCAACCGACACCACCGCTGGACGACAAGGGACCGTCTCCGTCGGGGGATCTGCTGACGGCTCTGAGCAGCAACTCGTGGAATGACACCCAGACCCCAACCAGCAGTGATGGGCGACACCGCAAGAGCCCCAGTGACCCGACCTCGACATACCAGAATGGAAGCTCCAAGCGGCGCAGGGTTCGCGATAACAAGACCACCACCGCCGCCAGCAGCAGCGGCGCGGAATCTGATGACCAGAAGCAAGAGAGGGAGAAGCGAGAGAAGTTCCTCGAACGGAATCGGTTGGCGGCGAGCAAGTGTCGGCAGAAGAAGAAAGAACACACCATGATGCTCGAGACGCGGTACAAGGAACAGTCCGACAAGAAGGAGGAATTGGTCGCCGAGATCGCCCGGCTGCGATCGGAGATTCTGGGCCTGAAGAACGAGGTCTTGAAGCACGCCCAATGCGGGGACGAGCCCATCAAGCTGCACCTGGCGCAGATGGTCAAGAAGATCACCTACAACGACACCGCGGAGATCCGCGATCCTAACGAGGTCACCAACCCTGCCGCCGCTGCTGCCACCACTGCCGCTGACCCAGGCACCTCTCCATCCTCGCTTCGGGGAAGTGTGTCCTTTGGGTTTGATGATCCCCTGCAGCTGGATCCCTCGGCATCCGCGGCGACTCTCGAGCAGCAGATCCGTCGCGACTCGGAAGCGTCGATGGCCTTTTCGGCAGATGATAATTTCGACGATCTCATCAATGTGTGAGCGAGAAACAAGCAGGAGGAACAGAACCGGTTTCGTTCCGACGTTGCTTGCATGCCTTCTTCAGTGCCTTTTTTTTTTAATATCATCTATTATCTTTAATAGTCGACGATGACCTTTGTGTGGGCGATGATGGGCGGCGTTTTGTTTGGGCCTGAAACAAATGTTATATGATTACTATAATGGGCCTTTCAACTGCTACCTGCATGACATGATGTCTGGCGTTCAAAGTGGCGCAAGTTGAACAACTACGGTGGCTGCTTTTCTGGTTTCTCGAGCGTCTATCCGCTCGCTGCAGATTGATTGCTATTAGGGTGGTAAACTGATTTAGAGGGCAAAAGTGACTTAGACTGTACCTAGTAATGGTAGTCAGTTAGTCACTGCTGGTCGAGATGACCATGAGGCGAGTGAGAAATGAAGAGATCTAAATTAAAAGCCATCCAGTTCGTCATTTTGATACTCGCGCAGGTCGTAAACTAGGTAGTCTCCACCCCTATCCGCGAGTCTCATGCAATACAATACATACACATTTCAAGTAGCAAGCTTAGGATAAAGGAAAAGGAATGGACAGGATGGTAACAATGTTGGTGTCTGTGTTGGTGATTATCAAACATCGCGTTGATCTGCTCCAGGGTCTTCCCGGCCGTTGCCTTCAGACAGCACGACACAAACACCAGGATCAGCCCTTTGAGGATGCCAAAGAGGAGGAACGTCGCCCAACACAGCCCCGCCATCAGATACGGTGGGCCGGACGACCAGACTGGGCCAATTCACGACCAAGTAAAACTGCTAGAAAGACCAGACCTGCCAGTTTCTGACTGTGGCTCGAAGTTTGATCCTTTAAGAGTCGGATGAGGTTGTAGTCCAACGTAATAAGATCTGATGTGGTCTTCGGACGCAGAGCCGTCTCTGCAAGCGCGGAGGAATCGGGGTGCATGTCGGGGTCGAAGTCGATTTCGGGGATGGCATTTTTGATGCATCCAATACTCTTCTCCTTCGATAGCGTGAGTTCCACATCAGTGTCAAGCAATACCTCTGGAATTCCTAGGTCTCGACGCCGGACGAAGATGCCGAAAGATTCCCAGCATTGGATGATGATTCGCGAACATGAGAAGGAGGGCCGGTTCGATTAACGCATAGGCGTTGCGTGCTGCAGGAGTATCCCTTCCACGAAACATTGGAAACTTCGACTTCGGAAAAAGATTCTCGTTCCCCAGGTCGCAAAAGGTGGAAGGATAGTCGTCATAAGTCTCGATGATGAAGTCTTCGTCACTGAAGCCGCTGGGAGAGTCATCCGGGTGAGTAGTAGCCATGGTGTGGGATTCCGAACTGTGACATTGAGGATAGCTGTCAGTTTGAAGAAAGAGGAGTTTTGCAAGGTAGCAGTGGCAGGTGACACCATGGAAAGAGGCAACCGCATCAGATGAGGTAGATGCAGGTGGGTGGTAGAGCTCACCTACTGTTTCAGGACTAACTATTCATTACCTACCAGGTACCTAGGTAGGTCTACTCTGTAGGTAGGTAATACGGAGTACGGAACAGTACATGACTGTCCGAGAGAGCTGTATGTACGTCATCGATTGGCTAGGGTAGGCAGTAGCCCTCGCAAAGAGAATCCCAGTTTCATAATATAATCAGCTAGGTATCAGAAGGAAATATTCCATTAATATCGTAATATTTGATGATGATTATCGAGGGAATCGGTCTTGAGAGTCCTCCTGCTAACATTACCTAACGACAGCTAGCCGACAGCCGACGGAGATGGCCCACCTGGTCAAACAGTCGATCAGCGCATCTCACAGGTGGATAACCAACGGCGCAAGAGTGTGGGGAAATGACGCAAGATAGGATTTAGTCTCCGTATACTTCTCTGAGTTTGTTGTTCACGACTCACGAGTGCTTACTCTCTCAGGAATAGTGGGCAGTGGGAGTCATGGTGAAGACCAGGACAGAGTATGTACTGGGACAGGAACAGGAATTCTGCTGCTGTAGATTCAATACTCTGATTCTCATCTTTTATATATTATATATTCGAGCTCATCGATCGATGGAATAATAGAATAGTGCTAGGACAGTGTGCTCACTAATTAGCCGACAGCCGACAGGCGACGGGCGACAACCCTAAGCCCTAGCTGAATCAACCAATCCGGAAGGACATGACTGATGAAACCGCAGACAAGAGTATGAGAGACAACAGAGAGGGGTAGCAGGCTATAAAGACAGGACAATGGGTCGAGTGAATTGGATTTCTTGTTCCTCTCAGCAGGCTCCTGTGGGAGAACTGTGGTTGTTATCTTGATACCAAACTATCTCCATTGATCCATACTCCAATACGCGAGATGGCCACGAAACGGCCTAACTTCCTGCTCATGGTCGCCGATGACCTGGGCTTTTCCGACGTCGGATGCTTTGGCAGCGAGATTCGAACGCCCAACATCGACAAGATTGCCCTGAATGGCGGCGTCCGGTTCACCGACTTCCATGCCGCTGCGGCCTGTTCGTGAGTGAACACTATACCCATCTATCTTTGATATCATTGCTGACTGACGACAGACCAACTCGTGCCATGCTCATGACCGGCACCGACCATCACATCGCCGGCCTGGGCAACCTGATCGAATGGACCAACATCTCCGGTCAGAACGGCCCCAAAGGCTCGCAGATGAGCACGGCGCCGCAGCGAGGGATGCCCGGCTACGAAGGCTACCTCAACGAGCGCGTCGTCGCCCTGCCAGAGCTGCTCCGCGATGCCGGCTACCACACCCTCATGTCCGGCAAGTGGCATCTGGGCCTCACTCCCGAGCGCGCCCCCTTCAAGCGCGGCTTCGAGCGCTCGTTCGCCCACCTCCCCGCCTGCTCGAACCACTACGGCTTCGAGCCCCAGCTGCGCGACCAGGATGAGACGCCTACATTCATCGAGGCCAGCTACATCGCGCTCCACATGGAGGATGACCACTACGTCAAGAAGCTCCCCGACGGCTGGTACTCGTCCAACGGCTACGGGGACAAGATGGTCAAGTACCTGAAGGACTGGCACAATTCCCCGGAGAACAAGGAGCGGCCCTTCTTCGCCTATCTGCCCTTCACTGCGCCCCACTGGCCCCTGCAGGCGCCCCGAGAATATATCGACCATTACCGCGGCGTCTACGACGAGGGGCCCGACGTACTCCGCGAGAAGCGTCTCCAGCGGCTGAAGGAGCTGGGCATGATTAGGGAGGATGTCAAGTCGCACCCCGTCGTCGCCGAGGAGGTCAAGGACTGGAAGGACTACACGCCGGAGGAGAAGAAGAAGTCGTCGAGGGCCATGGAGGTCTACGCGGGCATGGTCGAGTGCATCGATGCCAACGTGGGCAAAGTGGTCGACTACCTCGAGAGCATCGGCGAGCTGGACAACACGTTTGTCTGCTTCATGTCCGACAACGGCGCCGAGGGGGCGGCCTACGAGGCGTATCCGCTGGTGCAGAGCGGCGTGCTGCCCCATCTGCAGAAGTACTACGACAACAGCATCGAGAACCTGGGCAACTACAACTCCTTCATCTGGTACGGGCCTCGCTGGGCGCAGGCGGCGACGGCGCCCTCTCGCCTGTACAAAGCGTATACAACGGAGGGAGGGGTGCGCGTCCCCTTCCTGGCCCGGTTCCCGAAGAGTGTGAAGGTGGTCGAGTCCGCGAAGGGGATCACGGATCAGTTCGCGACCGTGATGGACCTGGCGCCGACGATTCTGGAGATGGCGGGTGTGCGTCACCCGGCACCCACGTATCAGGGACGCGAGGTTGTTCCCATGCGTGGGAAGAGTTTCTACCCCTGGGCCACCGGCCAGACATATCGGATCCACGAAAAGGACTTCATCCAGGGCTGGGAGACGTGTGGCCGCGCGGCCCTGCGGTACGGCGACTGGAAGATCGTCTACATCCCCAAGCCCAAGGGGCCAGAACGGTGGCAGCTGTACAACCTGGCGCGCGATCCCGGCGAAGTCGACGATCTGGCGGAGGCAGAGCCGGACCGGTTGAAGCAGCTGCTGAAGCTGTGGGATCAGTACGTGCTGGAGACGGGCGTCATCCCGCTGAACCCGGGTTTGGGCGAGTTTATCGAGGCGACGGAGGCGCAGATGCCTGAGAATGCCTGGATGGAGTACGACTATTGGAAGCCGGGGGCGCGGGACGAGCCGGAGAAATTCATGAGGAAGCCTCCGCGGTTTACAAGGACGGTGAAGCAGTTCTAGCAGTATACCTGTGGGTACATACAATCCATCGTCATATACCCGACAAAGGATGCAATTCAACTTAGTACACTCCGTACTCTTCATGCTGCGTATATTCTATCAGAAATCTTCCACTCAGCCAAAAAGAGATGCCATGACAACTACCCTTTAGCTGTTGGATCTTTTCTCGTTGACGTATTCTGTCGTTATCTTATTAGCGGCTTATCTATCAATCATGCGGGGAAGCTAAACAGCTCAAGATTGATTGATAGATAAGATAGATACGGCAGGCGATAATAAATAAAGGTCATTATCTCTGACGCCCCAAGAATCCATATCTATGAACTATTACCCTCTCTCACTGAGGGCAATAGCTGAGCTACATCCTGGCCATCATCATGGAGTTATTCAACAAACGCGACCACTCAATGCTACCTCTTCGCAGTCGACAAGCTCAATTCGAGCAGCGTAAATCGCATTGGGTCAGGCTGCTTGTGTACGCAGCTGCCGTTTTGCTCTTTGCCTCGTGGACTTTTATATCGAGAGGGGTAAGTTGTACCTATGTGTGATGGAGAGACCATCTACCAGGAAAGAAAGGAAGAAAGAAATATCGACTTTTCCTCTACTTCTGTCGCCAATGACTGGTTACATGAGAATAGAAACTACCAATCTTCTCTCCAACTCCAACTCCTTCTACCACCCACGTCGTTCACCGTCTTCCTCATTACGCCCCCAGTCTCCCTCTCCGTCCACTGTCCTCTCCATCTCCCCATCTGCAACAGTTCCAGCAATGCTCCATCCAAAATCTGCTCGACACAGACCTCTATTTCCTCGAGGGCGCTGCTCCGCCCTCTGTGGCGCATTATGAATCGCGCCGCAATCGCTTGGCAAATGCCCTGGTCGCCGATGGCGCCGACGCGTTTGTCGTCGAGCCGGGCTACACGTTTAAATACTATGCGAATGTCAGTCAGCCGGAGTGGGAGGTGTGGGAGGTAAGTATTGTTTCTTTATTTCTTCTCAAATCACCTCCTATAAACTGCTCTTGAGGAGTACAGTCAAAACTGATGTTGACTTAGCCGGAAGAGCGACCATTCTTGATGATCGTCCAGCCGTATCAAGATCCAGCCACCGGCATCGTCACGGCGAATACCAGCTTTCTCTGTCCGTCCTTCGAGGCCGAGAGAGCCCATCTACTCAATATGCCCTTCTCCGAGCCCATCCAGATTATCCCGTGGGAGGAGCACTGGAATCCATATACAACGTTGAAGGAATCGGGCATCTTTGCTGCTGCTGTTGCCGCCGACAGACCTCCCCGATTGATGGTCGACGAGGAGATGCGCGACTTTATCCAACGGGGTCTTGGAGAAGAAGGATTCGACGTCGTCGGTTTGCAGGGCCGCGTCGAGGCTGTTCGACAGATCAAGTCCGACGAGGAGATCGAGATTCTGCGTGCGGTCAACACGGGGACGGTCGAAGCGGTGCGGCAGATGAGAAAGTGTTTGTTTAGTTTTATCTCAGTTGAATTCGTTTTATTTCTGACGTCCGACTGACAGGTCTCTATCCCGGTCTGACAGAAAGCGAGATTGCAGAGGTTCTGGATAATACTCTTCGCGCGGCCGGGATGGAGCCATTCTTTGATATCGTCTTGTTCGGTGGGTGCAATCTTGCCCACATTCAGACCCTGATTTTAATTTCCTAATTTGGATACTACTAGATGAAAATGCAGCCAACCCGCACGGGGGCACGAACGGGTCCAAGGTCCTAGAAGCAGAGACTTTTGTCCTGATCGATGTGGGGTAAGACCAGTCGTCTAGTCTAGTTACTTTTACTCTTGAATATCAAGCTGAACGACAACGATACGTCAGTGCACATCTCTATGGCTACTCGTCCGACATCTGTCGGACTTTCTTCCCCCCTTTTCTGGAAAAGCCCATCGATCGAGACAATCTGTCAGCTGAATTAAAAAAGAAGCTCGATGTCAGTCCTTCTCTGTTCTATTCTGAATGTAGAACCATACTAATATCATCTAGGTCTGGGACATCGTTTTCGAAGCCCAAACACAATCACTACATCAGCTGCGTGCCAACGCGACAGCCGCCAGCGTGGACATCGCCGCGCGAGACGTCATCACGCGCGCTGGATACGGCGACACCTTCACGCATCGTGTCGGCCATGGTATCGGGATCAAGGGTGAGTCGACATCTCTAAAATCATACAGAAGCAGTGCCCCTAAAATCATCACGAACGACATATGTTGATCTGTTTTTAGCCCACGAAAGCCCCTACATGAACAAAGCCAACGTCCGATCTATCCTCGAGGCCGGCATGACCTTCACATCCGAGCCGGGGATCTATCTCGTCCACGAATTCGGTGTCCGGCATGAAGACGTCCTCCTTGTTCGGGAGGATGCAGATCCTGTGCTGCTGACGGGGCAGCGGGCGCAGGGGCCGTGGGATCCGTAGGACTGTAACACGTCTTGTCTTTCCTGGACTGTGAACAAGACGGATTGAAGTATCACTTCATCACTCTATTATAAAAATTTCAACTTCCGTTTTGCACGCTGTCACGTATGTACTTCTGTACATACGTGGTTGTAAAAAACAAGTCATGGAGTCTGTTCACCCCCAATTACCTATCAAGAGAGATATAAATTGGCAAAGTGGTTACACATTGGTATAAAGTCATATGTTACCAAGGTGCATTCTTCGGTGAGGGAGACAAATATCAGTAAGGGATAGATATGGCAAGAATTATGGAAAAGAATATGGAATGACAAGGAATATAGATAGGTAGGGAGCCCACCTGGACAGTGGAAAGTAGATAATAAATATACTACCTCATACAAGAAAATATAGTGAAGATAATATCATAAGGAATATGAGTGAGAAGCCCACCCAGGAAGTAGATAATAAAAAATGCTTATATAGTAGGTAGGTCTGGGGGCTAAGAGTCCCAGGCATAGAACAGGCTCAGGCAGGTATTTAATATTTTCTCTTTAAAATTCAAACCAGTCAAGTGAAGTAAGTGCTGTAAGGCTTATTAGGAGGAGAATTAGGAGAAAAACTAGAGTAAAAATTAGATTAATCATCTGATAGTAACCGGGATAAGAATCAGAATAAAGTAAATTGCACTTGCTTTCCTTAAAAGGAAGTTGCATCCTCCGTATACTTCTACTTCTGTCCCGTCCAATAATGAGGCTCAATTCTGAGCGGGGCAAAGTAAGGCAACGCAATTGAAACAGGCAGTGCGGGGTCTGTTTCGTGCGAGCTAACCCAAGGAAATCAACTAATCGATTTAAATTGATTAAGACTCCAGCAGCTCTACTCCTGAACCATAAGAATCCTCGCCAATGCGTGGCCAGGCCATGTCAACATGGAGGTGCGAACAGTCTTCTTCCTTCTATCATGCCTGTATCCTGGCTGACAGAGGCAACAGGCCCGCGGACTGGGCAGGTCTGGCCCCCGGCGAAAGACGGGCTGTCTGACCTGCCGCCGTCGCAAAGTCCGCTGCGACGAGATGAAACCCGTGTGCAGGCATTGCACGCGCTTGCGGCTGAAGTGTGCGTATAAATCTGCCTTGGAAGTTTCGACAGCTTCGACGCGCCAACGAGTCGAGAAGATGCGAGTTCCTGATGCTGCGCCATACTCCCCCGATGCCACGTTCTTCGAGACGGTGTTGCGGGCGGAAGGACACAGTGCAGCAGAAGGCATCTTTCCGGCCATTACAAACGGCTACTCGGAACTTCCAGCAGAGACGGCCTTTGATATCAACAACTTCATCGGAGGCATTACGTCGGAACTGCAGCAGAGGCAGAAGGGCCTGAACCTGAACCTGCACCACGAGACGTTGACTGCCAACGACGAGCCGGCAGCATCTCTGCTGGTGGAATTGGCAGCCACCAACGGCGCCAGCAGTAATGGTGATGATGGAACTCGACAGGACATGAATTTGACACTTCATTGTGTTGACTTTAACGACCACACATTTGGCGTGAATGACTCATCAAGTCCGTCCGCAGGACCTGATCAGTCGATGGTGGTCTACGAAGAACAACTACTGCAGCATTTCCTGCTCGTCGGCGCACCCCCCGTCATCTACGCGCCCTTCGACATGGAATGGAAGTTCGTCCGGCCGGCCATGCTGGCTCTGGCACGCGAGTCCCACGCACTGATGAACGCCGTGTGCTGCTACGCGGACGTTCACAAATCGCGAATGGAAGGGAGGAGATGGACTGCGGCGCCTGCGTACTATCGCCTGGCCAGTGCAGAGGTGCAATCGTCTCTCATGGAGGATGTTGGCGACAGAGCGCTCGAAAAGGTCTTTGCGACGGTGTTTTTGTTGATGCTGGCTGAGGTATGCCACCTGTCTATCTTCTGGATGAAATTTGCCTGACCATAATCCTACATATGTATATAGCTAGCGTCCACTCCAGACTTGAGTCGCCCCGGAACTTCCTGGCTTCACTCGGCATATCTACTGCTAAAGAAATTCTCCCGCAAGACCACCTCCTGGAGAGGGTTCGCTCAGTTGATAGTCTCGTGGATTTCTCTCCTGGACGTCAAATCGCTCATCGCCGGCCGCGAGGGCGATCCCCTTGAAGAATTGGGCGACTTGTCTACGTCCGTCGAGCACAACAATGCAGATCCCCCCGACAAACAACAAGCGTCCCCCGCAGAAAAAGCAGTCAACGAGCTCTTCGCCGATCCAACCTTCCTGGTCTACGACGCCATCGTTGGACCCGTATTCCGCTTCTTCGTCAAAGCGCAACAGGTCATCCGCCGCATCGTCCGCATCGACCTGCACCACCGCAGTCGCGGCACCCTAACAGACGAGTTCGAGGTCCTCCAGATCGCGCACCAAGTCGGCGCCGACCTCGAAGCGCTCTGGAACTCCCGTCCTGCTGTCCTAGACGTCTACGAGCGCCCAGACAAGCTGGACGACACCCTGGCCCCGGCTCTCGCGCGCCAGATCTGCCGCATCTTCAGCCAGTACGTCGCCAACTTCCTTACCAACTTCATCTACCTCCACCGCGTGGCGTTCGCCATTTACCCGCGCACCGACCGTGTCCGCGGCGCGGTGGATCGCATCATCCGGTTGGCGTCCATCGAGCTGGACAGTGCGAGTGAAAACCATCGTGGCATCCTCCCGGATAGCTTCCTCTGGCCGCTCTTCATCGCAGGGCTAGAGGGGAGCGTCTCTCAGCGAGGGTGGATCATGGAGCAGATGCGTCGGATGGCCAGCCACCAGAATGGACACCCGATTGTATTGACAGCTGCTGCTGCGGTAGATCAGGATCAGCGCCACCCTAACGCAGCCAAGGCGCTATTGCTACTGGAGGAGATGACGCGGCGGCAGGACGAATCGAAGACGTCGGCGGACAGCAAGTGTGTGCGGCGGGAGCTGTTTCGGGATTTTTTCATCATTATATGAACATGTAGATAATTCGATTTTTGGTTGATCATCATGATGATGACGACGTGATGTGATATCCCGGAGGGAATATCCTGATATCACGCAACTTGTATGTACATTAGAGTAGCCCTGCGAGTACAGTACAGACCGGCCCACTTCGCTGTGAACGCACGAAGACAAAAAAAAAAGAGATTTTATTCGAGAAGGAACAGAAACAAAGCTATACAAGCGGATATATACTATACGCTCGATGATCATCACACCAGATGTTCATACCCATTATTCCTCCTCCAACTCCTCGCAAACGCAGAGAAGAGCGTCTTGTCATTGTCACTACCTCCTCCCAGACACAACTTGGACAAATGCACGAGGTGCCCCCTCTCCTTCCTCACATACGCCGCATACGAGATTGCCGCCGTGCCGATGGCGCCGTAGCTGATGAGCACCGGGTACTTGAATTGCTCCGGGCGGGGGAAGATGATTGTCAGCATGAAGGAGATGAGTTCGAAGATGTTTTGCAGGGCCATTTCGGTGGATGAGAAGCGGGCGCGGATGGAAGGGCTTGTTTCCTGGAGCAGGATCAGCATGAAGTCCGACTATGTTCTTGCGGGAGGATGGATGACTGAAATGGGTTTGTTTGGACGTGACTTACCTCCTGCACGAGATATTGCACCGACAGATCGAACCCCCACAATCCCACACGACTCAGAGCGACCCCGACAACTAGGCTGACGGCCACAAGACGACTGGCGTTGCCGGCGTTGCTGGAGTCGAAGAAAACGAATCCCGCTGCGGCGGCGGCCAAGCAGCCGAATTGCCAGTTGATGAACCACAGCCCAGCGCGGACAGGCCCGATCCGACGCATGGCCACAGGCGCCGCCCAGGTGCCGGCCAATTCGGATGCAACAGCCCCAATCCGCATGCAGCTGACTTCGAGAGAGGTGAAGCCCGTGTGGAGCAGGTAGGTGATCATCTGCGGGGCAAAGGACAGCACGGTGAGGTAGAGCAGGCTCAGCGCAAACGAGGCGAGGAAGACAGGACTCGTGACGTAGTCTCGCCATGGAGCGGCCATGTTTCGCACATAGCGCACGATGGCAGAAGAGTCTTGCACTTGTTCGTGCTGCTCATTTGTCTGCGGGACCTCCTCGCCGGATGACGACGGAGGGTCTCTTCTGGCCAGCTCAGGGACTGCATTGTATACCTGAGCAGTATTAGCCATGCGTCAGATGTGGATCAGGTGAATATAACTTACCTGCGCAATTGCAACGTATTCAATCACCACCCAGGACGCATTGAGCCCAAACACGGTCCAGATGGCCACCTTGGTCGAAAAGCTGTCTATGAGGGAGATGAACACTGGGGCAAAAAGCTTGCAGAAGAGATCGATGCGGCGCATCGAGGCATTCAAGTCTGGATCTCGTTAGCAAGAAGAAATAAAATAGAAGTGTACATAGATAGATAGATACCAACCTTGCCTTGGAATTTTCAGGCTTTCCGCAATGATCACGACCTGTAAGGAGCACGTTAGTTTCCTGAACGTAACATCAATAGAATATCTAAGGTAATTAAGTCACTAACCCAGTCCCTTTCCACGGACACAGTGTTGGCAACCGACGCCAGCTTCTCGACACAGGCCAGAGCGACGACGACGGTGAACAAGACCGGCACAAGCGCTGATCCAGCACCCTTTTCAGCCGATAGGGATGGGGGCAGGAGAAGAATAAAGCACACACAAGACAGTGCGACGGGGATTCTCTGCCAGACTTGATATTGTCAGTTCTGAATAATCAAATAATCGATCAATGAGTCAGCTAGCTAGCTGCATACCAATCGACAGCCGCAACGTCGTCAACCTATTCAACCGATCGATCCGCGCCCCCAGCCACGACGACAGCAGGGCCACGGCCAGCGACCGCACCAGCGCGTAGACAGACGTGTAGAGCAGCGTCTCGGGGAAGACGGAGACGAGGAAGAGGACGGCGCCAAACTCGAACATGCGCGCGCTCCATGTTGAAAGGAAGTGTGACACGTAGAGCCTTGTCGTCAGTCGAGTCCCTCGTCCAGTATTACTGCTAGTAGGAGTGGTAGCAGGAGGAAGATCCTCTCCACTACCGGTTGATGCACACGAAACTTCATGAAATTCAGATTCAGGTTCAGGTTCACATTCAGATTCCATTCTTGTTCTTCTTCTACCCAGAAGAGGATCTTCAGGGGAGTCGTGTTCTTCTTCTGCTCCTCCTGAGTTTGGTTCGACTTCCGGCTGCCCGTGGTTTTGGTTTGGCGCCATTTTTCGAACTTTCTCCTAGGAGATGGAAGGAAAGTTCAGTATGCAGTGCCTAGTATGAACGAACATATGTAAGTATATAGACTGCTTGAATATGAATATTATATTATTATTACTTTAAACGAGGGTGTTCTGGACTGGTTACATAACTGAAAAAAAAAAAGCGCTCACTGAGTATCACGTGATAATGGTACTGAAGTGTGCTCAATAGATCTACATACCTGTTAGGTACGGAGTATATGGAGTATCCATATAGCTGCAGAATTCCGCTTGTCAAATTCGCCTGAAAACCGGTCCTGTCCTCCGAAAGTCAACCTTGAAGTTGCAACGTAGGCTACAGATCAGCCCACACGGATCGCTTTTCTCCGTCAAGAAAGAAATACCGCAACGCAACGCAACGCAATGCAACTAACGCTTGCTTATTGGTCCTGAGGCCGGTGACACAGGTTGAACTATATATATGAATGTATGAATGTATGTACCACAGTAGTAGGACAGCACGACAGCAAATAATAATAATGTGCCGAAAAAGTTGACATCAGGTTGTTTCCTTTTTTGGATGGGCTATCCCGACACCTACAGTAGTAGTACGGAGTACTTCATTTCATTTCGTACCTACCTACCTACTATACTCTTCCCCCCAAATTAAACACCATTGACATCCGGTTTGCTATTAGGATTTAAGGGCAGTCCCAGCAGACACCACGGGAGGCAGAGTAAAGTCCATTTTTGGTATTGTGCACTTTAATTAGACTTACCCCCGTAGATATAGCTTTTATATTTTATTTTCATTTTTTATTCCGGACTACTCCGTACCATTCAATGCCCATATTTTATACTGTAGAAATTTATTGTCTAAATTAGTCATCTTAATTTTTATAATTTTTCGCCCAGGCGGCACGGGTGCCTGTATTATTGCCTAGCGGGCTGGGATTATTAACTCTACACAACAAAAAGATCCAAGACATCTGGTCATATGACCAGATGCTCCCGTCCGCTATATTCCACTGTTTGCCCTCCACAGTAACGATGAATCCCCGCTGTTGGTCAGATGGGATGCGTTCGTCACGTGATTTCCCTTGTGGTGTAGTGGTTTAACATCATCGTCTTTCACACGATAGCCCCGGGTTCGATTCCCGGCAAGGGAGTTCTTTTTTGTTCTTTTTTTGTTTTTCTAATTGTCCTGGTTTCCAATCTTTTTTTCCCCCTTCTTCATGAAATGTGGATGTGAAGGTGCTAATTCTGAAGGTGGTGGGATTTTGTGTGTTGACTCCAAAGGTAACTTACGAAACTTTCTAATACTGCTAGGTGTCCAAAAGACCCCAAGTCCTTGTCTGGCCCCAATACAGTCTCAATTTGGGCCCCCTGACAAAATCACTCAGTTGACGTTGTCTGTCTATTGTGTATGTACTGTACCTTCCGCTTGGCTAAGTGCCAACAACCTCGAAGCCCCGCAGGCGCACAAGGTCCTCTCACCTCACCATACCATACCCACGTGGTGGGAACTGAACGCCATCAATGCGAGCAGTATAAAAAGATACACAAATTATACTAACTCTATCTATGGTCAATTGAATGACTGTTTCGCCTTGTAGAACCCTATTAGGGATCTCAACAGCACTAGGTTAGCAGTATCTGCGCACAACCAAACAACAGCTTGCTTGCCATACCTCACATCGCAACGAACATGACCATCTCCGCAACATGGCACAAGGCCGTTGATGCCGAGGAGATCCTGCAACGATCATCCCAAGTGCTGTCCGTGGTCGATGGTCGAGCGTACGTCTTTGGTGGCGAGCTGCGGCCGCGAGAGCCCCGGGATAATGATGTCCATGTGCTTGAGCTAGGTATGTATGCTTATAATAACCGTATCATGTGATATCATATCTACCGGTCTGCATAATTTCTTTTCTTTTGTCTGTTATAATATAACCATCACTGTCACCTGCCACACTTATTTGCTGTCAGATGGAATCGACCATGAGAAATCCAGTTATGGGAGATATATCACTGATATTATTTTCCTTCTTTACTTGTCTTCTATCAAACGTAAACAAGTTAAGCTAACAATCTTCCAGACAAAGAAATCAAAGCCACTCTCTCTACCAAACCTGCCACATCAAGTCCATCTCCGTCTCCATCTCCTCGCGTCGGCTCCGCCTCCACCGCCCTCAACGGCAAGATCTACCTCTTCTCCGGCCGCGGAGGCGTCGCTATGACGCCCGTCGAGGAGCACGGCTCAATCTGGGAATTCGACCCGTCCAGCACAACCTGGACGCGCATTGAACCTGCGGCAGGGACAGCATATCCCCCCGCACGCAGCTATCACTGCATGACCAACGACGGGCTCAACACTCTCTACGTCCACGCCGGATGTCCCGAGAAGGGCCGCCTGTCGGACCTCTGGGCGTTCAATCTGGCGACGCGCGAGTGGAGGGAACTCGCCCCGGCACCGGATCCGCCGCGCGGAGGGCCCTCGATCGCCTTTGCAGAGGGCAAGCTGTACCGGATGAACGGCTTCGACGGCAAAACGGAGCAGGGCGGTAGTCTGGACGTATACACGCCTGAGACGAACGCCTGGACATCGCTACAGTACCCTCCCGACGGCCGGGCTGGTCCCGCGCCGCGGAGCGTCAGCGCCCTGCTTGCAGTTCATATCACTACCAGTGCAGACGGGAAGCGGAAGACAGGCCTGGTGACGCTCTTCGGCGAGCGCGATCCCAGCGCTTTGGGCCACCAAGGCGCAGGGAAGATGCTGAGCGACGTGTGGCTATTCGACCTGGCCAGCCAGACGTGGCACGAAGTCGACGTCCAGGGCGAAAGCCCTGCTGCCAGAGGCTGGTTCGCTGCCGACACGGTTGACGAGAATAAAATCCTGGTGCAGGGCGGACTGGGGGAGTCGAATGAGAGGATTGGGGATGCTTGGGTGTTGGCGTTTTGAACAGACCTTTTGATAAGATAGCTGAAGAAGAGAAACGATGATAATAATAATAATACCAATTTGATTTTGATTTCAACGTTATAGATAGAGATAGCCTTTCAGGATGATCCGATCTCAAGCAGACAGATAAAATAGCATGTCGTTCACCAAAGAAAATACTACCTACTCCCTTCCAACGAGAACCTAAGTGTATATAGCCTAGAACACTATTCAGCCAGTCAAGCCAGGTAGGTCGAGACAGGGACGCATCTCATCAATGAGAAGGAAGCTAAAGAAACAGTTAACTTTTTTTTTACCGCCTTTATGTCTCTGCCATCATGTAGATAGGACATTGTCTGATTGGAAAAAGTAGGAGAAATACAGTATATCTCGAAAAGTAACGTAATCTGATACAATGCAATGTGATACAATGGCATTCATCAAACCCCAGCCAAAGAATAATGAATCAGTTCACTTCTTACTTGCTCACTCCTTCTCAATCCATCGCAACCCCTCATTCGTCTTCACTGTCCGTCGGGCCAGCACCTCAGCCACCTTCTCGCGCACCCCTTCCTTGTGTCCCCACTTCTTGACGAACTCGTTGACCGTCTCTGCGCGGGACTTGGAGTTGTCGCGCACGAACTTCTCGATCTCCGCCTCGCTGGGCAGCGCGTAATGCGCATGCGGGTACTGCGTGTAGTTATTGTTGTTGAACAAGGGCAGTTTCTCCTGGCCGTCCGGGATCGAGAAGAAGGCGTCGACGTCCTCGTTCGTCACCGCGTCGAGGCGGTCCGGTTGCCATTTCGGCTGGGCCGGAGGCTTCGTGAGGAGTCGGGCGGACACGCCCTCGACGAAGTCTGGATGGCGCATGAACTTCGCCGCGATCTGGTGCTCCCGCCGGAAGGTGTCTGCAATCCCCCACTTCTTGCCCAGACGCAGCTGGCGGAGCGTCACCTTGAGCGAGGTCGGCGAGCGCATCGACAGCGTCTTCAGGGTCTTCTGCGCCCACTCCTCCATCTCCGTCTCGTTCTCGAGAGCCTTGATGATCTCCTCCACGGTGTTGTACTTGAAGCATCGGTCGATCGCGTCGCGGAACGGTCCCCGGAACAGGATCGGCTCCTGCTCCTGCGACGGCAACCCGGTGGAAAATTCGGCGATGGTCTTGTCGACCAGATCGAGACGCTCCGGGAGACTGGCATAGTCCCTGAAGACCAGCTCGGCCAGTCGAGCGGTCAAGTTACCCAGGACGCTCGAGTGGAGGTAGTGCGTCGCGATTCCGGCATACAGCGTCTGGACCCCGAGCAACCGTTCCGACGTGAGGGCCAGATAAGTCCCAATCTCACCGTCCAGACGCGGGAGGAAGAAAGAGCCGCCGACGTCTGGGAAGAAACCGATGGTGGTCTCGGGCATGGCGAAGACAGTGCGCTCCGTTGCAATCCGGAATGGAGCGTGGATGCTCAAGCCCACGCCACCGCCCATGGTAATCCCGTCCATGACGGCCACGTAGGGCTTGCTGTAGGTCGCAATCAGGTGGTCCAGCTGGTATTCGAGCGCGAAGTAGTCCGTCGATTTCTGCTGGCCCTCGGGGCCTTCCTTGTTCTGCTGGGCGAGGGCTGCCACGTCTCCACCAGCGCAGAAAGCCTTGGTCCCAGCGCCATGCATGATGATGATATTGGCCAGTTGAGATTTTTCCCATTCCTGTTGTTTCAATTGCTTAGTATTTGCCAAAAGCACAGTTCGAGGACAAGATTCTATATACCAAAAGCCTGGGAACGATCTTCCGCGCCATGGACGCATTCAACGAATTGAGCTTCGAGGGTCGATTGAGCTCGATTGATCGGACGCCGTAGAGGGAGTTGAAGAGGACATCGTCCGGGTCGTCGTCCGGCAGTTCCTTAGGGATCTCGGGGACAGTTGACGACATCTGCCAGAGTCAGCACAGTCACTTTGAAGTATTCTTCATCTCGTCTTACCCTAGCATGCCCGGCAAAAGCTGGGTTGGTCACCTTGGCGCGCAAAGGCATTGCCGCTCGGGCAGACCGCGAGAACCAGCTCAGCGGTGTCGGTAACCGGGGGGCAGCGTGTCGTAGTAACATCAATGCTGAGAGGCACGTCTTCCCTGAATCACGGCAGCGATCGTGCTAGTTGAGGTGTGAGGGGATGGATGGGGTTGGGATTACTCTCATCAAAACTTCTCCGCTCGGAGCGGTTGACCTCGGAGGCTCGGCCATATTTTCTGATTTTCCTTTACCGAGACTAAGCAGTTGACTCCATGCGGGGAACCAGCACAGCACGGGAGAAATAGGACTAAGAAAACCAGTAAACCTCTGGATGATGGCTTCATAGTTCTCTAATAATAATAGAGCTGACTTAGTTTGAAATCGTACCATTGAAGTCGCGGGATTCTACAGTAACATGACCATCTACCAGAACGATAACAATAACCGTATCTATTTTGTACAAATCTCAAATAGAAAACGAGAAAGACAGCCCATGTCGCCCTGTTATACATAAATCGCTCAATCATATTTCGCCTTGGCAGGCTCCGTCCTCAAATCCCTCGAATGCTCGGCCAGGATCTTATCCAATGCCTTCTTCTCAATGATCAACCTGCCCGTCTCCAGCAGGTCTTTCACATCCACATCCGCCCGATCCAGGATCTTGGCGTGCTCCGAGACCTCGCGAACCGTCTTAAACAGGTAGTCATCCTTTACGTCCGTGATGAGGGTGGATCTCCCGTGTTGATGGTCCCAGCCGTTCCTCTGGAAGATGTTTTTAATCAGATAAGGAGTGGCATCCTCGGGTATCGAGATCTTGCCGTCCACAATGATCAGCTGGCCCCGTCTGAACCGATAGCTCAGAGCAATCCGCCACGCCTGATCGTAGATCTTCTTCGGGAGACCCGTAGAGAAATCTCGCGGGTGAGGACCGAAGGCGACACCACCTCCCTTCCGGATTGGAGACTTCTTGTCTCCCACTCGTGCCTTGCCGGTTCCCTTCTGGGGATGGAGTTTTCGACCACTGCCGTGAACCTCGTCCCTCCATTTCGTGCTGGCCGTTCCTTGGCGAGTCTTGTCACCCTCGTAGACGATGGCGCGGTGAAGGATGTCCCGTCGAAGAGGCATCATAAGATGTTTCGGGGAATACTCGACAAAGCGAAGGGGCTCCATCGAGGGGAACGAGTACAGTGTCGCCTGGACGGGAGGAGGAGGGGTCCATGCTCGCCTGGATATCCCCGACACAATCGCATCGCTCACTGGAGAGGTAGACGACTCTGGCGAAATCTGGGCCTCGGTGGCCATTGTCCGTGATGACGATGCTGCAAAGCATCGCTATTTATCCAGTTAGCACTGATTCAATGTCTTGAAGGATAGTATGAGTCCTACCATCACGGTGTCAGGCCCCTGGAGCAGGCCATTGGAGCTGCGCGTAAGCCACCTCAGGGCCCGAAGGGCTCTACTGCCGGGCATCGCTGGCGATCCTCAACAGAGGAAACTGGTTTTTACCAGGTATAGTAGCGATAGCAAGCAGCAGAATTGAGTGCTGCAAAAGTTGAGGGTTGGGTCGGAGTCCGGAACGCGGAGCGGACCAGGTTTGCGCTAGCGCTCAATGAAAAAATGTCCGCCCGGGGCTCCTCCATGCAGTCGGTAGAAGCTCCTTCAGCAACACGGACTCCAGCACACCAAAAACGCCATGTCCCATTGCGAGCTGGCTTCCAGGCCGCTGCTGCAATGTCTGCGGCAGACTTGTAGCAAAGGTCTGCCCGTGATCCCACTACAGTCCACCCGGTCCTTTCAGACCACGGCAGTCACTCGCGATGAGGTCCAGGCGACCGAGCCCAAAAAGGAGCCCTTCTACAAGGCTCCTGATCCTGCCCTCGTGACCAGTCCTCGACTGGAGAAGAAATTGCTGAAACAAGGCATCTCGCCGATTGGCTCTCGACGACGTCGCGCCGCCCTGCAGACCTGTCCCAACATCCCTTTCGAACAACTCCCCTACCAATGCTTCCAGGAGGCCCGAAAGGTACTGCTGGCAGACCGGGAGGAGAAGCTCAAGGAGATCGCAAAGGAGCGAGACAGGATCGCACGGCTTCGTGCCCTGCCGGATGAGGAGGCCGGAGGCGAGCAAGTGAAAAGGTCAAAATTGGGGGCGATGGAGAAGCACTTGGAACGACTCAAAATCCTTGCCGATATCAATGACCCCGTGGTCAAAAAGAGATTTGAAGACGGCCAAGGTAAACCAGGTAAACTTTGCTCTTTCGTCTGGTGTTACGGATATATTAAAGAACTTTGAATAGGGGACATGAACAAGCCGATCTATCGGTACCTGGCAGACCGGAAATGGCGATCATACCGACGCTTGATCCTCGTCCAAAGAATTACGCAAATGAAAGTCATTCCTGACGTCCTGCCTCATTGCGACCCCACGGTCGATGTGAAGCTCTACTTCGGCCGCCGTGCCATCCAGCCAGGTCAATTCGTGGACTCCCGGGTCAGCGTGACTCCGCCCAAGCTCACCATCCAGTCCTTTGAAAAAGGCGAGAAGCTCGTGACGATCGCCGTGATGAACCCGGACATCCCGAACGTCGAGACCAATGGCTTCGATTTCCGGTGCCACTACCTTGCCATCAACGTGCCCATCTCCCCGACCAATACGAAAGTCAACCTGGCGAACCTGTCCGAAGAGAACCAGGTTCTCCTCCCCTGGTTCCCGCCGGCGGCTCAGAAGGGAAGCCCATACCACCGCCTGTCCCTGTTCGTCCTTGAGCAGGAGGATAATAAGCCCCTGGATTATGCCGCGGTCAAGGAGAGGGTTTCCCGAGACAACATGCGTCTGCGGCCTCTGCAGAGCTGGTACCATCTGAAGCCGATCGGGGCATTCCTCTTCCGGAACCAGTGGGATGAGGGCACCGACGAAGTCATGGCCAAATTTGGAATTGAGGGTGCGGATGTCGAATTGCGGAGGAAGAGAGTCGAGCCTCTGCCTTACAAGAGGAGGAATCCGGCGTCATTCCGGTGAGCAGAAATTGACGTTGACGCCATCTGGTTTTGACAATTCTTCCTTTCATGCATGAAGCTTGTATTTTACAGTCATTTTACAATCGTTATGTATGAATATATACAGTGCTCTAACCATTCAACTCTCCTGAACGCCTGTTCCATGCAATACCTCAGAAATTGTATATCGTACAGCCCGTACAACCCTTCGTTCCTGGTTTCATGACGATTGCTCATGCTCATCCGAGAATTGGGCCGGTTGCAAGGTGTTTGTAACCCATTGGATTTTAGAAGGAGGCCAGACTCGGGCAATAATCTTTCCATTGACCAGGCCCAACGGCACAGGTCCGTAATTTCTAGAGTCTCGCGACCAGGGCAGATTGTCTCCGGCAAGAAAGACATGACCTTCGGGGACCTGAGCATTTAACAGTCAGAATTGTTCGTCCTAAATCCTGAAAATCATAGATCGTAGATATCCTACCTGTATCATCTCCCCCTCCTCGCCCACCTCCGTACTAAACGGCGGATCCTTGCAGACAAAATCCCCCGGCATGCCCACGACGCGTTTGGCGCCATTGACGCCGAGAAAAGTCGGATGGTAGAAGCGCACGACGTCGCCGACCTGGATGCCCTTGCCGTGGTCGTGCAGTCGCGAGATCAGCAGCCAGTCGCCGCGCGTGCTGAAGGTCGGGTACATCGAGGGGCCCTCGCTGCGCTGGATGGTGAAGAAGTGCTCCCAGACGAGGGTGCAGGCGCAGAAGAGGCCCAGGCCATCCAGCGTCAGGCGGAGGATTGCGCCGGGGGTGGCGCGCCGGAGTGTTTGGCGGAGTAGGCGGTCCATTGTATTTTCTTTTCTTTCTCCTTGTCGGCAGACTTGGAGGAGATTGTTTCCAAGGTCTGCGACAGGATTATCCCATGCTCATGTTGAATTAATTCATTCGCGATAGCATCAGGCCATGCGGCAGAATTCCGTCGGCGGAGAGATCAATCACGTGGACGAAGTTCGCTAGCACTGCACCAGTCGTCTATTTTTTTTGCCCCTCCTTGATTTTCCCTTCTTTCAATCTTTTACTGCACTAACATCTTCACAACATGCAATGCCATTGCCATCACCATACACCTACAGCTACTTGAAATTACTGAAATGCATCGAAGCAATCTGTTCCAGAAATAATGACCGGTCACACTCAGACCTCAAGATGCTGAGCTGAGAAGGCCGCACTCACTCGACTTTAGTTGTGCATCAGGATTTTTCTTTTCTGTTTACTCACTCTATTCTATTCTATTCTACCAGATACCCAATTGAGTCTGCAGTTCTCTTCTCTTGTTCTTGCTGAAAGGACCGCGTTGCATTGCACTGCATCTGATCAGAATTCTATCCATCCGTCCATCTTTCTCCATTCCCTGTTTCCCTTTTCTCTTTTCTTCACCAAGCCAGGAAAAAAACACCACTTACCCAAGATATATATCTACCCCACGCTTCTAATTATGCTAGAGCTTGCCGTTTCCGAAATCAAACACCAGGACGCGCGAGTGTGGACAGAGAAGCAAGATCAATAGATTATCTTATCCCACGAACGATACTCAGCTTTTGACTTCCATTTAACTATGGAGCGTGGAGAGTTGAGGTGTAGTTGTTGGGAGACATTCAAAAAGAAACACTTGTCCTGTTTGTGTCTTAGGGCGATTATATTATGAATTACTCTGGATTAGTTAACTAGTGATTAAATTGAATGCTGTTACCGTCAATCAATGTGTTCATGTTGATATCAGCTTCCTGCTTTTCAACTTCTAATCAACGTTTCTTTCGACTTCAATCTCGTCGCCAGTCTATGACAGTGGCTTGTCGCATCATTGCATCCGCATCTGCACATTCAGTTAGATCAGTCATCAACCCTTTTTTTCTTCACAGACTGCTTACCAGGATGCGTCTCCGGCTCCGGAATATTCTTCCTCGTCTCCGCCTTCTCCTCATGGTTGACCCCATACCTTGCATCACGCTCCGCCAGCAACGCCTTGCGCTCTCCCGGATGGGCCGTCTCCTCCGAGATCAGACTGCCCATCAGCTCGGGCTTGTCCAGGGGCACCTGGTCGCCGCGATCGACCTGTCAGAAGTGGTACGTCTTGCCGTAGAGGCCGATGATGTCCCGCATCGTGGCCGTCTCGGCGGTCGTCCAGACTGTCCGCGGCGTGCCCAGCGGCGCGGGCATGATCAACATGCCGCTCTTGACCTCGTAGACGTGCGAGTGCCACAGCTCGCGCTCCTCCTTGGACAGGGAGTTGTAGATCTGCGGCGTGATCATGTACTCGACGCGAAGAGGCGGGCGTTGGCGTCTTGGGTGTCGTAGATGAGGCATTGGCGGATGTCTGTGCAGCATCAATGGCATACCAGAGGTACCTACCTAGGTAGGTAGGTTTAGGTACGACTCACCCTCCGTCAAATGCGTACAGTACAGTAATGATTCGACTCCACAGCGCGCGTCAGATCCGACGCATACACATGCAGCGCATTCAGATCAGATGCGCGCAGATCTGCTTGACGGGTCAGAAATCCTGGACGATCGCCGCCCCTGTTCCCAGAATGCGGCTTTTGGCCGTGAAGTCTGTGCCCGCTGAGCGGTCGGTTGCCATTGTAATTCAAATCAATTCAGATCAAGTCAGACTGTCCGATCTGAAGGTATCCTATCCTGTGGAAAGCTTCTGTCTCGATGTATATCAGATTAGATGGGTATGGTATGGTGTTGAAATTGATCTTAGATCTGGTAGGTAGGTAGATGGAGATGAGAGCAGTTCGTTCCGCGATATACCGAACAAATACCTAGCCTCCTTCCAGACAAGACAATTAGTTGGGAGAATAATTCAATTCACTTTACTCACTCAATTGAGAACAGAAACTCCCAAGGCTCTGGCTGCTGTATGTGGATCTGACATCACAGTGATGGATGGGTTGTCCAGCCAAAAAGGTACGATGTTCCTAGGTATCTATCTAGATCCAATACCGGTGTAAACTGAGTCCAATGTATGTACATAAAGTACAGTACATACTAGCATATCTAGCCCTTCAATCTACGATAATCCAATACAGTCTCATCAATGTGGGTATCTCACCAAGCAATACCTCTTAGTCCTGCAATCATCAACCGATTCAATCGCAAGAGCAACTTGAGGGTTGTATCATTGTATGTATGTACCTAACTCATGTGTGGGCTGGCCCCAATGCACAGAAGAGTCTTGTTCCAAATGATACATATCGCCCACAGCTCAATTAATCTCACTCAGACTCTGCAGCTATATATATAATCAAGTTTTGAAGCATTTGTGGAAATCAACGGTTCTGAGATCAAACAGATACTGGATGGTCAGCCAGTCAGTCAGTGTATGTGACTTCTTTTTCTTTGTTTGTTACCTCTAATAAATATCATCGACGGAGACGATAAATACGACCTACCTACCTACCTATTTTCTGACAAAAAGAAAAAAAAAAAAGGAAAACTACATAGATAGACCTCCTACCTACACAGATTGACTTGACTGACTGACTGACAGAAAAGAATACATATATCGCAGTCCTCACCTTCACTTTCACTTTTACCGTCGCCCTCTCTTCTAGACTGGATTAATTTAATTTCCTTTACTTTCTCGGCCAATACTCCAACAGACTCGTGCTCTTTTCTTTGCTTTTCTCCATTCAAAACCTCTCCTCCAATCGTTTGAGAAATCCCCCACGGCTGGAAAACCAAACGCCTCAGCTAACTGGCGCGCAGTCTTGCCATCATTGTCCTTCTTATGGACTCCCTCCGGAAACTGCATCGCCAACGCTTCGACTGCGTTTTGTCGGCCAAACCGAGCGGCGATATGTAATGGGGTCCGCCCACCTTTGTTGAGAGCCTCGACATTCGCCCTCCTTCTCAACAGGGCTGCCAGGACCGCGATATGCTCGGTCTGAGCCGCTGCATGGAGTGCAGTCGGATACCAGTCGCCGCTGAGGCGTACAGGCCCTTTTCCCCTCCGGCTCCCAGAGCGTCAATATAGGCTCTCACGTCCTGCGACAGCCTCTCGACCACCGAGCGCCCTTGCTCCGTCACCTCGTCCGGCGCCAGGATCATTGTGTTTCAAACAGCTCGAGAAGTCGACGGGCTTGTGAGCTGCTTCAAACTTTATCTACCGACATGATGACCGAGGAGATATACTTACTTTGGCTTGGCTTGACTTGACCGGATTCTGTGCGACCAATCTGCGACAGTCGTTAGCAGCAGCAACAGCAATAGCAACAGTAGCATCATTGGTTCCAGTGACAACCTGATACCGGGGTTTTTTTTTCCTCTCTTGGAATTGTCAGTCTCCTATACAGAGTACATACAATAATAGGGTGATTGCTGCGACTCGACTAACCGTCTTCCCGCCCGCCCTTTTTTATGTCCACTTAGTTACAATCGTGTGTTTGCTCGATACAGGTCAATGACAGTGATGGTGTTCTCATGAGCTGTATTTTATGTCTCCGTCTTATAAGTTATAACTGCAACATTCAGGTCGTGGCATTGTTCAATCGGCTCGTACGAAGAAAGGGTGTGTTCAGCCAGCCAGCGTCACTCTTGACGGTGTACCGTACAAGAAGGAAGAACAGGGTCTCATCTCATCCTTGACCAGTCTGTTGCAGTTCCTGTCATTCCGTGGCTGGTATAAGAACACTTGTAATATCATGTCTTTGATTACTTAATATAAATATAATCACTTATATGTACTATTATCAGTTCTATTCTACTAAGGATCAGAATCGGAGCTCCTCCTCCTCCTTTGATGGCTCCTTTGTCCATTCTCGAGAGTGTGAGAAGTAAAACTAGAAAAAAAGCAGTAAAAGAAAGGTCTTTATTATATGAACAGGAAAAGGACACAGAAAATATATATATAGCATTAACTGATCACCAAACAAAAGCGTCATTTCCCCCCCGACTTACACACTATATATATATATAGGTAGTAACTAGATAGTGAGTTACTCGATCAGAACAACTTATACTACTTACGTACCTGCCTAGGTATGTACTGTACATGTGCACGTACGTAGCTACCTACACCAGTCTGCTCCAAGACAGGAGGTACAGTACACAACAAGTCACGACAGACAGACAGACAAAACCTAAGTCACGGCAGCGTGAGCCGCACCTATGAAAGTGAAAAACGAGAGAAAGAAGAGCTTTTTTTTTTGACAGGGCCGATGCCCGTACTGGAGATTATTGTTTTATTGCTAACATACCTACTTCCATAGGCTATGTATGTACAGTATGTATGTACCTAGGCTGTATGTACATACACTGTCACGTATGTCATCCACCTGTCACGAACCTACCTACCTACCTATATCATAGGCAGGAATAGGTAGGTAGGATACAGACCCAGACCATACAGTAGGTATAGGTAGGTAGGTTCAGAATTCAGGATTCCATCATGATCAGTATGCATGTACATACGGAATAAGTACAGTACATACATACCTACATGCCATGCCATGCAGCCAGTCAGCCCGCGGAATACTTGATCCTGATCCTGAACCCGATCCTACATACAGAGTACGCCATCCATCGGCGTTACTCCTACCTACCTACCTAACTAGGAAGGCTCTGGACTCAGACCCAGACTCAGACCCAGGCCCAGCAAGCTGAATCCTGAATCCTGAAGCCTAAAGCCTGAACCTGAGCGGCGGCCCGACGAGTCGAGTCGACCTAACTTCTTTTTTTCACCATCGCCGTTTGCGGCAATCATTTAAAAGGCAAAAACCTTCGAGGCAGGCTTCGACGGTCTTCCAAGATTTCAAAACTTAAAAAAATATAAAAAAACTTAGCTTTAGCTTTAGCTTTTACAGAGACCGAGGGAATAGAATAGAATAGAAGAATAATGGGGCAAAAAAAAAAGAAAGAAAGAAAGAACAAGGTTTGTCACTTGGCAGGGATTAATTAATCAATCAATCAGATTAGGAATCAGGAATTCAGGATTCAGGATTCACTACCTAGGTAGGTAGGTAATGTACCTAGTACCTATTGGGGATTATTCCCTGATCGGAGATTTCCGTGATAATTAATTAATTAATATTAACTACTTAGAAGAAAAAAAAAGATGATACCTGGTTAAATAATAACAGCCTCTAGCGTATTAACTCAGCCTAGTACTGTTACTACTGTACTTAGTGCCTGTCTAGGTGGTGAGTTTCGAGTCGTGCTCGTGACTGATACGTTGGATTAGTCAAACTCAGCCCGTTCAGTCTAGGTGACAAGGTGTACTCCATACTGGTGTAGGCCCCTGCTCGGCGATCCTGTATATGCAATTATGCATCATGCATCATGCAGAGTACCCGCATAGAGGGGCTGGCAGGGGTGCACCGTGCCACTGCCAGGATGGTGATCTAAGTAGGGTGAATGCACAGTCCGGGAAAATTTTACGAGGTGGAAGCAAGGAAACGATTGGTCTGCCGTCCTGCGCTCTGTCTGTCATCTTCGATTCCAGGGATGACTGCATGAGACCCCTGCAAGGATAAAATTGTACTCCGTACGGCCGGTGGGATCTGGGGACGGTAAAAAGCTGTGCCCTGTGCACCGTGCAGCTCGTCAAATGGACGAATGAGACAGGCTTGGCTGCATCCTGCTGCGTATGCTGACTGACCTCAGTCGTGTCCACTGTGCAGGGGGACAAATAAATCTCGGCAGTTGCGCTGGCGTCAATAAGAATATTTGAAACGACATGTGACATAACACAAACCACAACAGCTTGAAGCGCGTACAGTGTTGCAGACTTGCTGGCGGATCTGAGCACGTCGGTACTGCCGATGACAATTGTGCTGTTTAATAATAATGGCCAGAGAATAACCGAAAGCCGTCTTACGCGGCCATTTTCAAGTCCAGGGTTCGTCGAGGTTAGGCAGGTTGAAGAGATTTCTCCAGTCAAAAGTTAGTCGCAAGGAACAGAGACGGCGACAAATGAAACAAATAAATGAATTCCGCAGGGAACTCGGGATTATGCTGGCGGCTGGCCTTTGCGGGTGGGGGGCTTGAAATCAAAAAGAGGGCGGCTAAGAAATGATCCTGGAGGAGGTTGGAGCAGAGCCATAATTTCCGTTCGTATTGTCGGGGGGACTGCAACTCGCTGCCAGCAGGGTGACCAGGTCAAATAACGGCGCAGCCAGACAGTGCCCCCAGTGAGTCCCCGGCGGAGGGCCGGATTTGGGGGTGCCTAAGAAGTTAAGAACTGTAACAGATGAGGCGTGCAGGCCTGTTGGCTGTGCTGGAAGTGTACGGAGTACCTGTGTTCACTAACCGGTAGCCAGCAGAGGCTGTAGGCATGGGTTATTATTGGGGCATAATGCTGGGTCGTGCCCGTGGTCAACAGTGATTAGCAGCAACGATAACCGCAGTAGCGGCGCTCCTCCGGCTGCTCCTCATTAATATTGCCACGGTGGACACTTCAGGCGGAGTGGGCATGCCCTGGACTCTTTTGTTGATCTTTCTCGACTTCTTTTTTTTTTTGAATTTTAATTAATTTAGACTCGAACATGGAGCAACGTCACCTGTGACCTGGTTGGCTCTGTGTTGAACCTCTGGTGTGTGTCTGAAAGTCTGTGCAGGGTCGCAGCGAGGTCGAGATCTGCATCCATCCATCCAGTCGTCACCTGCCATCATTGATTGGTATGATCTCAGGAGGATCTCAGGATGGAATGATGCAACTTACTCCATACAGATCCTCCCACTATTGATTGTGCATGCACCATTGCACCCCTTGGGCCACTTTCATGACCATGATTAGACATCTCAAGTGCAGCAAAAAGCATCCGAATTATGTTCCAGAGTTACAACGTCGATGATGCATGTCTGACCCAGCTATTACTTGGCTGGTTCGGAGCATTGATACGCCTCTAATAGTCTCTTTTCCAACGCTCAAAGACAAGGAAAAAGAAAACAGTTCGCACGGGCCTTCAACGGAGTAGCATCCGGGACACTGCTGTTGGCAGTTGCCAGCTGGAAGGGATTACTCCGTAGGGAATGTTATTAGGTCACTGCCTGAGCCCCATGGGCCCCTATAGCACGTACCCAGCTAATTCGCTAAGCGGTACTCCGTACGCAATACTCCGTACGGCAAGTTACTTACTCGAGAAAATGCCATACGGAGTAATCAAGGCGGTGATTTGACCCAGCCACTGAGACACGACTGCAACGGGCGTTTCTTGAATTTGTTGAATCTTTGGTGTCACAGTACTCCGTACTCTGTACAATGGAGCTGGACCTCCTCCGTGCTCTTGGCCCTCTTTGGATCTCTGAGATTTGCGCTCGAATTACCGAGGAGTAGGCCTAGGTGCCTAGGTACTGATTAGTCCACCCCTAACCGCGGGTTTCAATCGTTTTGGGGCTAGACTCGTAAAACTCGCTCCTTCAGGCTGAGCATAACGGCCTAGGTGGCCCCCGGGGCTAGCCCATCCTCATAATAATCCATTATCATAATTCATGAGCCCACCAGGTCGGCTTTAAGGTTCCCACGCGTTGATCGCCCGTCTTTCCCTTCTATTGGTCCTGAAGATCAAGTTTCGATCTTGGCTGCACAGTTGACACTCAGCTTAACTGCAAGCAACACTCCTGTCTGGACCATGGAATCTGTAATACAGTCTTTAAGCCAGGACTGGTAATATAATATCCCTGATCGGCAGCAAAATCTGAGGCGATTTCTGAGAGGAGCTGGACCACCGGACGAGTCATGGATTCTGGCTTCGTCAACGGGTCATGTGGTTAGAGAGACGACAGCCGACGCAGCAAGGGCTCTGGTTCCAGCGTCTCGATGTTTCCCGATATCACTATTATAGACGTGTGGTTGGGATCTGACGCACTGCAAGCGTCGTGCGTCTGCATGTGTGACTACCCTTTTTCTCTTAGAAGCTTCCAGGCTAAGTTGGCTATCAAAGGACACGTCGGAAAAGCCTGATTACGTAGTCCAGTCGATTTCGAGCTGTGACGTTGCCCTTCCACTTAGTTTTTGAACACGGAAAAGGCAGAGCGTAAAGGCTTGCTGAGAGTGGTCAGGGAGACTCTGTCTACCCTGTAGGACAAGACCAGTGCTGCGTCACGCCTGGGGCTCAGAGACCCGCGTGGACTGTGGGGGCGCCGTATAGTACTGTGTGAAATCTTGACAAAAATCCGGACTCCGTGTCAAAACTTCAAAAGAGTAGGTATTAATATTAATTAATTAATCACCGAACTCTTATGTTCTTGGTCATATTATTAACCTCATTCTCAGAGTCTTGGTCCGCGGCACTAGATTCACTTGGGTAGTTGCCTAACTGATCGGTTTCAAGGTTGAGCGCGGTCGCATCGTCCAAAGTACGGAGTACTCCGTACGGAGTGTGACTGACATCATCATTATGTATGACTACTGGATGGATCCTTATCGATATTCCCAGAATGGAAATGATAAGCCGTGAATAAGGACACAGCTGACTGCATAAGGCAGTTTTCGCGACGCACTTCGGGGTGCTCCCGCGACTTACTCTGTAGTTATGGAGTGAACCGTCGTTGCTGAAATGATGCTGACTTCCCAAGGTAGCACTAGTCCGTACGGAGCACTCCGACTCCGTACTGCGTAGTTGGAGTTCGATTGGTGATGACGGTGACTCGGAGTGTTTTGAGCTAGAAGGTTCCGTTTCCCGGAGGGCTTTGCTGTCAACTATCTACTCCAATGAGTCGGTAACGAGGTGCTCAGCAAGACTGTTTGATGGACCTTGACCGCCCAGGCTAGTCAATAGTCCTAGCGGACAATGGTTGCCCTGGCACTTGTTGTCAAAACCTGAGTCTGCTGAATGTCGAGTCACCGCACCCCCTGGGGCCGTGGGTGAGTGTGTTTTGTACTCCATAACGTCGATAAAATGTAAAAACGGAACAGGAACACCACCAGCTATCAGGTCCACAGCGTCCACAGGGCCGACAAAGAAAGGGTTACAAAGGCTGCAAGTGGAGGCTGAAGCAGGCTAGCAGGTGTATCATGTATGCCTGATGCTGGCATGCTGCCTCTCGGCCTCCAGTGGTGTGGGCCTCGACGGGGGTTCCGCACGAGAAGGTTGGAGACGGCATGTCAACTAACTATGTCAGTCCATTACTTTGCCGCTTTCGAGATCGGCGGCGTGAACAATTCCTTTTTCCTGACCTGAGTCCTGACCGCTTGTGGCGAGGGAACACTGGTGAGCGCTAGAGGCTGGATCCACAGTGTTGCTTCTCTGGGCTAGGGATGCCGACCGGGTCTTCTGGAAAATTTTAGCCCCTGTCTGTACGGGGCCAGAGGACTATTGTGGCTGACACTGGCTGTTGAGTGCTCCCCCAAGCGGCTTCATGTCCGATGATATGCACGGAGCAAACGTGAATTATTGAAAAATGGTCATCTGGTATGTTGGTTCGGTTCAAGGATCTCCTCTCCTGGCTCCGTTGCTGAAGGCTCCAAGGAGCTGGGGGTGCGGAACGAAGGCCTAATGCTCCATGAGACTTGTGTAAGCATGGAAGGAATTATCCGGTTGAGACTTGAGACAGCTTACCTGGATCATTATGATGTATATCCTGTCGTAAACCTGCCGTGAGCTGAAGTTGGTGCAAGGTACAGAGTAGGTACAGCGTACATCCTTCTCCTTCGGGTTCTGCACAAGGCAGTTTCTGCCGAGTTAGGGAAGGCGCAGGGAGCATGGACCTGTCACATCGACGCGAATCTCGGCAATTGGCAATGTGATCAGGATCCCCACTGGCCTGCTGCAAGTTTCTTTCTTTCTTTCCTTCTTTCTTTTTTTAAGAAAAAATTAATATCATCCTAACCATGAACTCACGGATATGCTTGCTGACTCATAATGTCCCTCCGTGCTGCATATGCCGTCTGGAAAGTCTTTCGGTTGATCCATCCCTGGTTGTTCCCGGTTTCAATAACCAGCATACTCATTACTCGCAGACCTTTCTGTGGGAATCTTGGCTAGGCGCCAGGGGAAGAACGATGCGGTGACCCTGGATTCGGTGTCACAGACTCTCCGGTTCCACAAAGCCAGAACGGAGAAAGAGATCGTGCCGTAAATTAGATCCGGACCAAACTAAGAGCCTTGAACTCTGACGACGGTGGCTCATTTTATTCTGATGGCGGCCGGAAGCACGGAGACACAAAGTTTTCTCAGAGACCCAGGTTATCGAGATCCGCTTCCCAGAGCCCTGGTCGCCAACTTCGGCCACCGTCCAGTATCCACTGCCCACTATCCACACTCCACAGACCACGGTCGTCCGTGTGCCACGCTCTCGCGCGCGGATTCTTTCCTTAGGTTTGGGCGTTCCAAAACATGGGGCACTCTGCAGCTCACGGCCGTGCATAGCGCTAAGCGCCGGGAATGCACGGGCTTTTTGCCTTTTTACTTTTTTCCTTCTCTGGTCGACGGTCTACCGTCTCACCCTGGCGCCGTCAACGGGTACCTACACCCCTGTCGCTGCAGCTTGGAGGTAACCGTTTCCCGGGACCCTTGCGTAACGTTGGACCTTCTGGAGTCTTGCGAAAAATGTGACGCGTGATATTTCAATGCCAAGGGCCTCTGGACTGTGGAGGAGGCCGAACTGAAATTGCAGCTGGATCCAGATCGGGAAGGCTGGCGGCAACTCCATCAATAACTTCTGCTGGCGGTTCGCCAGTCAATCTCTCTCTCCGACCGTGTTCTATTATGAGTCTACGACTCCAGACCTCCTTAGGCTTCCCTGTTGCGGAATGGTTGCGGCCACCGTCGACAGACGGCAGGAGGATGCAAGATTCGAGACTCAGACCGGACAGCGCTGCTGCCCCAATAATGCCCCGTACCGACCTAAAGACTAAAAGATCCCGGCCAAATTTAGTTCTGCCATGCGTTGTGACCTCGGCCCGCTTCGCCTTGGGCCTGTTTTGTTTGGCGCCCATATGCTCCGTACCTACGGAGTAAACTCTCGCCCTTCCCACCACCAAGTTCCAACTAGGGAAGCGGTGCAAGGTGCGAAGAAGGTTTGGAACTGGAGAACGATGATTAGTTATGATTCCTGCACCTGGTCCCGAAACAAGGGTCGTATCCCGTTCTACAGCAGCCACACTAGACTCGTGTCCGGCTAGTGTCATTTCCATGTCATCCAGCATGTGCTCCGCAGATCTGGGGCTATACTTGTGCATGATGTCTCCTATATGATTAGTATCCGACGGTCATCTCTGAATTGTAGCCAAATAATTCCCATTCTCACTCATTTCTGTGTTGCAAAGTTAGCCGTTGTTTATTATTAAATTAAATCCTTGTCATTCATTCATTTTCTCATCTTCTCATACCTCTTGACTTCTATCAGTTTGAGATCTATTGCTCGTATGTCAAACTCTCTCATCGCGACCTAGAAAGAGATCCCAACAAGCATCTTCATAAGATCATGTAAGAACATCTCCATCCGTCTGCAACATGCCCAACACGCTGATCATGTTGTCTTCAGATCATTTCATCGAGGTCTTTCAATGGAGGGATATTGGCAGCAACAGTCGACATGGGACTGGAATTTGCAGCAATTTCAAACCTACCACCAGGCACTCGCGAATGCAAATGATGTGGTGTCGGCGGTGTACCGGAGAAGACCGTCTCGAGTGACAAAGCCCAGCAGTGCTGGCAACAGCCCTCACTCTCTTGCCAGACGGAGGACCATGATGGCTCATGGTGCGACGCAGTACCGTAACCAACAGTATCCTGCCGATGCCGCTCTTTTGGCAGCCTCTCTCCAGCGGAAATCTCGCCCGATGAGTTGGCACCCGTCCTCGCGGCACGCCGGATATCTCTATCACATGACGACATCCTACCCATCCTGGATGGACCACAGTGCTTGCAAGCCGCTGGAGCAACAGCAGCAACCATCCACCGAAGCGTTTAGCACGGCATCTGTCTACGGGCTTGCCACTCCTGTTTCGCACCCTGCCCCTGCAGACTCGATTTCAAACTTGTATTTCTCTCCTCTTGATGGAGGCTACGGAACGTCGATGTCCCAGGCATTCACCTCGTCAGAGCCAACGGATATGATGCAGATGAACTCGTTTGCCTGGCCGGCCGATACGCTGAACAATGCATGTCTGCCTCCGCATCTATCCGACGACTGGATGCAAGATCCGCCGTCCAACGATTGTCCTCTGCCCACAAGCCAGATCGCCGATTTTGGTCACGAGAGCATCCCGTCATCCGACGAGTTCACTGCACCGCCTACTCCTGACATGTTTCCTAGCCAGTTCGATAACATGTTCGAGCCGCAATCTGAATTACCTACAAAGTCTCTTCCCCAAGACGACGAGCTGATTGGGATGGGTCTCTACGACGAGCCGGAATCGATCTCCCTGGAAAACAGTCTCCTTGGGGGAGGCAATACAGATCGAGAGACTGGCAAAGGACTCAAGTTGGAGGAAACGTTCAGTCCGGCTCCGGATAACGACGAGGATGATGAGGAAGGAGAAGAAGAGAAGGAACACGGCGCACAGGAGCAAGAGGAGGAGAACGAAGACAACGCAGCCTCAGCAGAGGAGACGCAATAGGTTGGATGCCGGAATGATATGAGGAACAGATGGTTACGATGTCATATCGATTCGGAATGATTGTTTGCAAACACGCATAGCATCGGAGTTTTGGGTCTTTTTTCGGCGCAAGGGAAAGGAAATGGGCGATACCCCTGCAGAATGCAGACTTGTGAAACTGGACTCTTGAGCATTATATTCTCTCTCCTGTGTTATTAGATTATATATATATTTTTATTAACTTGCTAAGATAACTACTCACACAATTGAGTGCGACATAGGATGTCTGATTGAGCGTTGTGTTCTGTGTCCAAATCCCGGTTCTAGAATACGGAGTCCTGATAGGGCCGTGGTCTTCTGCGGTCTGGACCTTTTCGGTGCCTGGAACATTTCTCAGGCACCAAAAGTACTCCGTAAGTCAGAAGTATGGATGAAAGTTTTTTCCGGATCCCGACAGACAGACAGCCTGCCTTTTTGCGCCGAAATCTGATTAGCGCCATAATAATGGCTACCAACGAGCTGTAACGAACAGAAAAGGCTGCAGTGCAAATGTGAAGGTGAAAAAAAAAAAAGAAAGAAAGCACAAAAAGTTTAAAAAAAAAAGAAATGCCAAAGATCATTTTTACGCCGTGGAAAAACAGTGCCGAATTGCTGGCCGTTCGGAGTCAATTCTACCCCGATCCGCTATCAGGATCTGATTTGCGTGTCAATGCATGCCGGACGGTACGTGCGATCCATATCCATGTATTATATGTATATGGTTATTTTTCTCTGGCGTAATATTGATCGTTAGACTTGATTAGGTTGCAGCTTGGAAGCTACGAGGGAACCTGCCTCACCCCGTGGAAGCCACGGCCTTGTTGACGGATGCCATTTTGCACGATGATGTGGCGAAAAATTCGATCTTCTCTATTCGAGCTACTTATTCGGCTGCATTTTGCCGGTGAGTAGATTTTCTTTGCTTTTTTCGCCTTTTTTTTTTCTTGTTCACTGTCTTTATGGACTCGATCCACAGGAGAATTTCTGTTTCTAACATGAGTACAGATTCGTGACTGGTCTTGTCGATTCAAAGCTCCATGGACAGAGAAAGACCATGTTCCAAAGGGCCGTTGACTTGGGGCTTCCGGCTTCTTTTGTTGAGTTGCGCCATGAGGCTACTCACCGCGAGCTGCCTTCTCTGGTTGTTCTGCGAGGTGCCGCGCAACGATCGCTAGAATGGCTGTGGGATTATTACTGGGCAAAGATCGACCTGCCCGTTGGTGCGACCTCTGCGAGAGTCGTGAAGCCTAATTCGGCAGATGACTTTGCGGCGATGCGAGCAGAGATCCGACATCATTTAGAACAGATGAGACAAGCAGAGGGCGCAGAGCCGCCACGGAAGAAAATCAAATCCCAGCATACGGAATCTCTCATCGCCCAGCCTTTGATTTCCATCTGCAAGAATCAAGAGCAGGGTTCTCATGTCCTTTCGAGAGTCTTGCTTGAAGAGGATATGCTTGTGCCGAAGGAAAGACAGTGAGTTCTCCTGCAGATCGACCCTATATACCGTTCACCGCTAAGTCACCTTTCTATAGAATCGAGACATCCCTGGACAGCGCTTTCTCGAAGTGGGATTCTCTGCTAGAATCTATCTCTGAGGGCCATCCGGCTTTCTTGGCTGTCTTGACAGAAGAGATGGTCAATGAGATCGCTGGACCAAACGACTCGGACGTGAAAAATGATCCGTACAAGGAAGGCATTTACATGTGGCTGGACCACATTCTACAAGCAAAGACATGGGAGATTCACAGACGGCGACTCCCCCTTTCCTATATGCTCGCTGCGTGCGAGGATAATCCTAATCATTGGACGAAGTTGCTGATGACACTTCTACAAAACGCCTCTGTTGATGTTGAGATACCCCAAATCCGCGATTCTTCACCCGACGAAAATTCTGCAACTGAGGCAGAAACGGCGGCTGATTCTGTGGGAGGAGATTGGGATGAGCTGAAAGAATACGGATGGGAGTCATTGGATAAGTGGACCAGCAGGCCACTGGGCGTTGCTTGACGTAGCTTAGTATAGTTGTATTGTAATCAGACTAGTTAGCCGTTCATGCGTCTGTAGCATCTTATGAAGTGAAAATTGATAGTTGAGTCAACTGTCATCCTGGCTTCAACCTTCAATATCAGGTAGTTACCTAGTAGGTAGAGGAGGTGAGTGGTGTTTCCCATCACGTGGTGGTTACATAATATTGCTATCATCAACCATCCACGTCCCGTAAACGTAAAGACCCGAACAGTAAGCAAGCTCTCCCCGCATTTCCGTTTCAACAGTCAAGCACGACGACTCCATCCCATGAATTTTGTACGTGCTGTTCGAAACCACGTTGGAAGAGTTCGCCAGCCCATCAGCAAACGCACCATGCATATCCAAACGATTCCGATGTGTAGGTCGCTGCATTCGACTCTTTGAGATAGTACAAACCTATCATGTGTTCTGATTTCTAATCATGCCTCCTCTTATCGAATCCGTAGGGACGGGGAAGGGCAACAACTATGCCTACCTGGTGACAGACGAGCCGACGAAGGAATCCGTGATCGTCGATCCGGCTAATCCGCCAGAGTATGCTGCTGCTGCTGCTGCAGTTTTTATTTTGCTGAAAGTAGAGTTCGTCACTAACCGTTATCGCTGACCAGGGTTGCGCCGGTGTTGAAATCCCTGATCGACGCTGGAAAGATCAAGCTGAGCGCGATCATCAATACCCATCAGTATGTGTATAGGCCCTGGGTTTTACTGAAATCTTATTGACTGTGACAGCCACTGGGACCATGCTGGCGGTAACGATGAGATTGTAAGTGCTGGTTATTGCTCATATAAATCTCACGACCTGCTGAGCAGTCTAACTGACTCATCTAGCTCAAACAATTCGGCAAATTGGCGGTGATAGGAGGCAAAGACTGCAAGTCGGTCACCAAGACACCAGCCCACGGTGAGGTGTTCAAGATTGGCGAGCGTATCACCGCAAAAGCACTTCACACGCCCTGCCATACCCAGGACAGCATTTGCTACTTCCTCGAGGACGGAGACCAGCGTGTCGTTTTTACTGGTGACACGCTCTTCACTGGAGGTATGCATCCATCCAAGAAAAAAATTGTGAAATATTCTTGCTGATCAATCCAGGATGTGGACGATTCTTTGAAGGAGACGCGCGGCAGATGCACAGAGCCTTGAACGAGACATTGGCATCTCTGCCGGACGACACCAAAGTCTATGTTCGTAGCATGCTGCTCTGAATTATTTGAGTATGATGCAGGGTATAACTGACAGAGTCAATCGGACAGAGTGGCCATGAATACACCAGGCAGAACGTCAAGTTCCTGCTCACCATATCACAATCACCAGCCATCAAGAAGCTCGAGGCCTTCGCTGAACAGAACAAGAACACCCAGGGTGTTCTCACCATTGGAGACGAGAAGGTTTGGAAATATCCTATCCTCGCCTAGCCTAGCCGTGAATGGTCTATATTCTAATACTAATGGCATTTTATAGCTCCACAATGTCTTTATGAGATTGAACGTAAGGGCAAAAAACCTCAACTATACACAGGTACACAGTTAACTGATTGTTCCTCCAGGACCCCGAGGTTCAGAAAGCAACCGGATTCACGAATCCGGTAGACGTCATGGCCAAATTGAGAGAGATGAAGAATGCGATGTAATTAATAAATACATACATAAATTGAATTAATATATTTGAAGTACTGCACATCACATCGCTTGTCCAGAAAGTCCTTTATTCAGGGTAATTAGCAGGGCCCATGTCGTGTGAAGCATTAGCTAATGCAACACCCACTTACGGTAATCCTCCGCGTAACCATAAAAGAATATCATCATAATGGTAGGACTATACCTTCACATTTAAATGTGTCTCGCGTATAATTAGTCTTCTGAAGACCCTATTTTTTTAATAGTTTGCTACTGATTGATAAATATCTGATCATAGACCATTATATATTATAAACCATGTGAAAACAGATCTATGAGTTTATGAAGTTCCATCGTCAAGCCTCAAGTGTTTAGTTTTTATTTTATCTTCTTTAACACCAGTTACTGCTATTTATTTTAGAATTGAGATCAACATACGGTTTATTCGGATTCTATCTAATGCCAACAGAAAATTGTGCAGTAACTGCACACTGCAGCCATGACAACAGGACGGACATCTCAATCAGGACTGCAGCTATATATGGAACGCAGATAAAGAAGAGGGGAGACGGAGAAGGCAGGGATTCGAACCCTGGTGAGGTTTCCCCTCATATTGGGTTAGAAACAACGAATTAAAAAAAAGGTTCATTTGACAAGAGTGGGATTCGAACCCACGCGGGTTGCCCCACGGCAATTCTATACTGCTCTGCAGTATAAGCGTATATTACATAATCCGCTTGAGTGCCGCGCCTTAGACCACTCGGCCATCTTGCCATCTCATGTAACGAGATGTCTTATTCTCAAAAAAATAAAAAAAGGACGCGGAATCTGGGACAGCACGCATTGAGGGATTGATTTGCAGTGGTGAATTAAGATAAAACCAGGTGAATCTGTTGGTTGTGTTGATGGACAAGGCCTGAGGAAGCAAAACTGACCTTTTTTTCCCCTCACATAAATTCGCGATTTGGAGGTAGTTGATTAATGAAGACTTAATTAAGATAACAATGATCTTAAGCCAGATCAATGGTGAAAGGTGGAAATGAAAATTGTCTGTCTTATATTATCATGGTGCCAGCAAGAAGTTTTGTTGGCTGTTTGAATGAGTATATTTGCAGGTCAACCCAGTGTAGTGACCTGATGGGTCTTGCAAACCAGTGTCTTCCAGGCATCTCAATAAGTGCATATGCAGTGATAGCCATCGCGACTTTTCACAGCATAGCCGTCTACTTGTGATTTTGACTCTGATGGAAAAAGTTCTCGTGGTGATTCACATTTATATATTTCCATGCCCCGCAGTCCGGACGTGAATACCGTGAATGCGGAGCAAGCCAATCACACAACTTCCTGCTGATACGAAAGATACGAAAATCATACAGCCTCTCTCATGTGGCCACTGCAAAGCCTGAAAGCTGAATCATGTATCTGCTCTTCCATCTCTGTCGGCAAGCGGGACGGCGACGTCATCCCCGCACCCAAGAATGCCTTCCGCTTCTCAACCTCTTGTGGGAGTAAGCAGAGCTCTCAACATCATGACAAAGAAGAACCTGCAATAGCAATCGATCAATCAACGAAGCAAATTTGGTCATCTAACGGCCATGGCTCATGAAAGTGGCGGTAGTCAACGGCCAGCCGAAGATTTGGTATATCCTACTTCATGCGCAACGTCAATGGACGAAAGCTGACGAGAGTCGGATCGGGAGTGCCATGGAGAGCTCAGTAGGGAACCAGACGCTCAGAGTCAACTCGAGGTAAATCCTAGACTTCCGTAACAAACGTGATCAGCTGTAACTGACAATCGGTCGCTTCTGCCCGGTAGATCTTCTTCAGTCCAGACAGCAATCATCGTCGCAAGTCCTCCCTCGTCGCGTCGAATAACCCCAGAATCGACTGGCGCAGAACGGACTCGTACGACAAGAACACCGCCTGCTTTGTTCATTCACTTCTCAACGGCGAATGGATTGCGCCTGCCGAAGCGCTCGAGGATATTGAGGAGGGTGCAAGAGAACAGGAACCGGTCTCGAATGTCAGCCGCCCCGAAGACAATGACACAGTGTCGGTCGTCGATCATGCCAGCCGGCTCCCCGAGCAGGGCGCCCCTGCTGTCATACACTCTCGGCACCTGACAAAGAAGCAGCTGTCCGACATGGCCTGGAACGTTCGCAGGTTGTCGAAAAGGCTGGGCAGTATCAAGCTGAGGCTGACGGTCAAGACTGTCTTCCTGGTGACCAAGGTACATGACGGATCATTGATCAAACTGACGAGGGAGGTGACGCAATGGCTTCTCTCGAAGGACCGGTATACCAAATATACAGTCTATGTCGAAGATAGGCTGAAGGACCATCCGGATTTCAACGCAGCCGGCCTGATCGAGGAGGAGCCGTCAGCCGATGGCCGGCTGAAGTATTGGGATACCAAGCTCGCATCGGAGCACCCCCAGATGTTTGACTTTGTCGTCACACTGGGCGGTGACGGAACAGTCCTCTACACAAGCTGGCTGTTTCAGCGGATTGTACCACCGGTGCTGTCCTTCTCTCTCGGATCTCTTGGCTTCCTGACCAAGTTCGATTTCAACCATTACCAAGAGATCCTCACAAATGCCTTTCGAGACGGTGTCATTATTAGTTTGCGACTGAGATTCGAATGTACGGTCATGAGGAGCAATCCCCGAGGAAAAGATGACTCGACGGAAAGGGACCTCGTGGAGGAACTGATCGGAGAGGAAGTGGGGGATACTCTGACACATACACCAGACAAGGTCTTTGAGATTTTAAACGACGTAGTGGTGGACAGGGGTCCAAATCCGAGTATGCATGATTCCCCAGGTCGTTGCATCTCCAAGCTAACTCAATGCTTCAGCCATGTCGACCATTGAGCTGTTCGGGGACGATGAGCATTTCACCACCGTGTTGGCCGACGGGGTGTGCATCTCGACGCCAACTGGATCAACTGCCTACAATCTTGCTGCTGGTGGTTCACTGTCACATCCAGAGAACCCGGTCATTCTGGTGACAGCTATCTGTGCACATACACTATCATTCCGACCGATCATATTACCAGATACTATGGTCTTACGGATGGGCGTGCCTTATGATGCTCGCACAACCTCGTGGGCGAGCTTCGATGGGCGAGAGAGGTTCGTTCTGTACTTCATCGTGGACACGAATATCCCGTTAACAATGGCATAGGGTCGAATTACATCCAGGAGACTACGTGACCGTTTCTGCTTCTCGCTATCCCTTTGCGTATGTTCTTCCTCCGGGACGGCGCAGCGAGGATTGGGTGAACAGCATCTCGAAAACCTTGAACTGGAATTCAAGGCAGAGGCAGAAGGGGTTTAAATGAGTTCCTTTCCTATTGACAGCATACAGCACACGTCAATGGCGCAGTAACGGGTGATGGTATGATTTTGAACGAAACAAATATGGCATTCACACGTAGCAAGTCGCGGTCTTTGATTAGAAAACTTGGAAGACAGGTCTACAGTTGTATAATGTAGTTGTCAGGGAAGGCTATTTGTTAATACTTTGATTTGATACTTTGATATGGAGTCTCTTTCTTTCATCTTCTTTGTTTTTGTTTTTGGCATGCTGTGGAGAATGAGTGGAGACACTGCTCTCTAGAAGTTTCCTGTATGCGGTTTGGCGGTTTCCCGGGAGCGCCCTCGCGCGGCTATAAAAGGGTCCGTCCGCACCCAAATTTTAATTTTTCTTCTTCCCAACTTTCAACTTCTCCAAACCGTCGCTGCGACAGGATGAGCAGGATTTCCAGCAGGAACATGGTCGATATTTTATTCGACTTGTGATGATGACGATTATGATTTAGTTATTTACTTTTCACACAATGTTTACTCACACCTGCAGGTTGAAAATTGCTCACTGACCCTCACTCTCTGGGAGCAATCAATTTTTCTCTTCGCACCAGTGTAGGCACAGCTCGAGGCCTACAACAATCTGATTCCTTTTTCTGTAAGTTACCTCATCATCTCCTTTTCTGCCCTTCCAGAAATTCCACCTTTCCTATGATGAAAATTCCTTTCCACATTCGCAGTTTCCACGCTAGCCGTCGCCAACGAACCCATTCTAGACGTGCTCTGTGCGCAAATCTTCCTTGGATGTCTGATCATTTATGTTGTCGCTTTCTCGTAATCGTTTACTTCGTGGCTTTGGATTGAACGAGGTGCTAATCTGTTGAAAGGATTTACGTAGGTTTTTTGCTCTAGACGATGACTATCCGACCATGAGCGAGAACGTATCATGATGGTAGTAATTTTGGTTGGATGCTAGCTGGCTGGTCAAGTAGCTGGTGCTGTGTGTTTGTCACAGGTTGCCAGCTGGGGCTGTACCGCAGAAGAGCTCCTTGTCTTTGGATTTTTAGAATTTTAGATACAGTATTCCAATGCACATGAGTTACTCCGTACACGGACAATTTTTTTCAAGTAGATGAAGTAAGCGTACCGTACCTACTCCGACACGATCAAATGGCATCTCGTAGTCAAATCACCGTGCCTTAACGACTGTAGTAAATTCTGGACTAAAAACCACCGTGTAGACGCTGGACGAAATCAAAGACGATGGTCTAAGATACTCCGTACTGCTGGTGCATGGGCAGTCTGCTCCACCGGGCGGAGTTTGGACTGCCCGACGGCAGCGGGAGCCGCATCACATCAAGTTACCTTCAAGCATAACCTACCTTTGCGCATTGCTCCGTAAACACATAGAAATCCTCCGGGTTCCTGTCTCGAGATTGTTGCTGCGATTGTCCTGCGTCTAAACTGTAGCACAATTGCCATCACCTCAATCATCTCATCTCATCTATTCTCCTCGCTGCCTTTTGTCCTCGAGCGTAACGCCACGATAGCACCGCATACAGTATATCTCCCTGCAAGCGATAGACGAACGATCGATCGAACAATCGCAAAATAACGGTCAATCAATCAATCAATTGACTGATCGACCATCATGTCGTCATCCGTCTCCGAGGCGAGACGACCGTCAACAATCTCCATCGTCTCCAACGCTACAGAGAAGCAGCCGTACGACCAACAACAGCAACAGCAGCAACAACACTCCTCACGGCAAAGCCAGCTCATCCAGCAGCCCAGCCCGGGCCTGCGGTTACCGTCGAACCGCAAGACAATCTACGACCGACATCTTAACCGCAGTCGCAATGCGGACTTGAGCCGCGCCAGTTTCGCGTACATCTTCGCGGAGATGGTGTCGTATGCGCAGCGGAGGGTGACGGGTATACAGGATTTGGAGAGGCGGTGGGTTTAGCTACTCTCTACTTGAATGCTATCGCTGGATACGATGATCTAATTCATGATTTTCTAGACTAAACGAACAAGGCTACCCGCTCGGACTCCGCCTGCTCGATCTCCTCTTCTACCGCTCCATGTCGACGTCGTCGTCATCCGCACTCACATCATCATCGACCTCCTCCTCCCCGCCAAACAGACCCCTGCGCATCCTGCCACTGCTGCATCTCATCCACGGCCCACTCTGGCGTCTCCTCTTCCAGCGCCCCGCCGACGCCCTCGAGCACTCCGTCTCCCCGCAGACGCCGAACGAGTACATGATCACGGACAACGACCCGCTCGTCAACACGTACATCAGCGTGCCCAAGGAGATGAGCATGCTCAACTGCGCTGCCTTCGTCGCGGGTATTATCGAGGGTGTCTGCGACGGCTGCGGCTTTGAGGCCAAGGTCACGGCGCACAACCAGGGCACGGAGATGTGGCCCGGGAGGACGGTCTTTTTGGTTCGGTTCGGTGACTCGGTGATGGAGAGGGAGGCCCTCCTGGAGAGGGCGGGGATAAAATAGAGGAGTTAAACCGTCGTCGATAAATCGATAGGATATGTATGACCTTGGGAAAAGATCTCTCTCTCTCTCTCTCCGGATTTATCAAGCTCATGACGCACGACATGCGCTGCAAGGACGCAGAGTTACAGACGTGAGAGAGAGACTGAGAGAGAGAGACACACACACACAGAGAGAGAGGGAGCATAGAGTACTGTGTACTGTGTACTGTATGATGGGTTAATGGCAGTGACTGGCATCCTACTGAAACGAGCATCATGATTGATTGACCTCCCGACCTGGCGTTTCGTCTACGGAGAGAAATTGAGGAATATGAATTCCTTCCAGCAAGAGACGTCCATCTTATTCCAATCAAAAAAGGAATGAACAAACCTTTACGTCTACTGTCTGTCCATGGACACTCTTCTCTTGGAATTAATTTAATTGGACATATATTATAAGGTCTCTGAGTCCGAAGGTATGTCATGTCAAGGGTATACAAGGGGTATTATTATTTTTATCTATTTCTTTCAATCATCTGTTTTGACACGGAACGGGCGTCAACTCGATTAATATCGATCGACCGATCGAGAGCTTCTCGTGTATATCATTTACAAAACCCAGAAAAATAAAAAGAATGAAGAATGAATGCTCCCAAGCATACATTATGAATGATATCATTCCGTGAACCCTTTATTTTTGGTTTTTGGATATGCCCCCAAACTCCCGTCCTAAGAAAACAGTCCATGCAAGCACGCAAGCATCTATGTGGGAATCCTCGAATTTACACATATCTGTGAGAATCTCGAATTCATCGACTAGGAGAAACGCTCTCTACTCGTCGGCGTTTGTCCCGGTCAGCATAAGGCGAATGGCTTCGTTTCCTGTGGCTCCGGTCATCGTCTCGATACCGGTCTGCGTAGCGGTCCTTCCGGCGGTCGTCGTCCCGGTACCTGTCCCGATCTCTGTCTCGATCGCGATCGCGATCATCGTAACGGGAATCTCTCCGATCGTCGTCTCTGAACCTGCTTCGCTCTTCGTAGCGGTCTCGTCCGGGAGAGTATGAGCGGGACCTCGACCTCCGTCGTGGCCGTGACCGTGATCGGGATCGTGATCGACGTCGATCACTGCCGCCAGCTGGACCTTTACGATCATCCCGGCGGTAATCTGGTAGGAATCGCTCATCCGTCACGCCGATGGGCTTTTCGTCCCGGTTCCTCCTTGGCCGGATGTCGAGGCCCTCGCCAAAACGTCCCGTGTCTTCTGATCGGAGATCCTTGTACTTCGTCCGTCCTTTCCGCCCCAGCTTGGTCATATCACGGATCTGCATGTACTGTGGCAGCGTCTCCCGGTTGACGTCGTCCACGAATCGGGCTCCCATGGGATTTCTCTTGTCCAACCCTTCCCGCTCAAGCTCGTCCCGGAAGAAGGCACCCTTGTGGAAGTAGCGCTGCATGAACCCGGCCTGGCCGCGCGTGGCCTCGCGTTCTGCCTTCTGCTTCTCGAGGAACTCGCGGTCTTCGCGTTCTCGTTCCTCCGCAGTCAGGTTTCGTCTCCGCTCGATCTCTGCTCGCTCCTTCTCGGCGGCTTCGATCGCTTCCCGTTGGCGCTTGATCCGCTTCAGCTCTCGGAGCTTCCAGGCTGCGTATTCCGCCTCCGGGTCCAGCCCGTCGCGGTCGTCGATGGCTTCCTCGTCGCCGGCAATCTCGTCATCCTCATCCCAGGCTTTCTTCGCAGCCGTCCGGGCTATAGCCTCCTTCTCAAGCTGTTCGCGAACAAGCATGTCGGCTTTTTCCTGACGCTGCGCTCGTCGAGCTTCTGCCTCCGCAGCAGAGTCCGCAGTGAGAGCTGCGCCGGCTGTTCCCGCTCCGTTGACACCATTCTCCGCTGCTTCCTTTCGCTTATCCTTCTTGATAAACGTAGGCCGAAGAAGAACCCTCTTCGGAGCTTCGTCTTCGGAGCTTTCCTCTTCTTCACTCTCTTCTTCCTCCTCTTCCTCTTCCTCTTCTTCTTCGTCCTCCTCCTCTTCATTCTTCACGTCAGGAGCAGTGGTAGTCGGTTTCTGAGGTGCCGCGGGCTTAGGTACTTTTGTAGGTTCCTCCTCGTATTCCTCTTCCGTCACGAATCCCTCTTCGTCATCATCATCTTCTTCTTCGATTTTAACATTCTGAACACCCTTTGTGATCGTTGTGGCAGCACCACCTGGAAATGAGGTAGCTTTGGGGGCTGGTTGCCTTTGCTGCTGCTGCTGTCGCCGCTGCGCTTCCTCCTGCTTGCGTCGTTCCTCTTCTTCGGCTTGAACGTCATCTTCATATTCATCATCGGAGGACGGCTCCTCAACAGGCGCTTTCCCGGGACGATATCGCTTAACAGGCTTCGAGGGATTCGCGGTCATGCCGCGGTGGGTGGATGGGAATTGGGGAGGCATGTCGACGGCGATGATGGCCGCGACGGGCGCGGTCTAGCTTGACGAGCCCGAATTGTCGTGGAGATTTAAATTAAGTCTCTTCACAACGCGTCGACAGCACTATATTCCTCTTTTGTTGGGCTGTAAATGGTGACTTTTCAAAGTGCTGGACTTGTTCGCCGCTGCGGTCCCGCCCAGCGCGGAGCTTTGCCTGTCGAGGATGTTGCTAGCGCTGCTTTCTCTTAGTTGGAGGACGGAACTGGTCACGTGATAAAACCACACCCTCTCCCTGCCAGGCTGCTACCCTCACTAGTGTTCAAGCTCACAAATCAGAAATTTGTTGTTACCTGTTCTGAAACAGCATAAACCGATTGGATATCAATATGCAAGGGTATAGGCCAGATGTTCGAATCTGGCGTCCATGCCGGCGAGAAGCGCGTCTAAGTCACGTGATGTAGTCCATAACGGGATTAGCCTTGTTTGCTAGCCTCGCTACTATATCAACTCCCTCACACCCTAGCGCTGCTCTTCCTTTCTCTAGCTTGCTTCTTAGTCCAACAACTACCAATAAGATCAGTCTCTTGTTAATGGAGTTGTCATATACACACGTGAACGAGTTTAAGGTGAGTACTTGACACATTCTCCCCAGCAGTATGCGAGACAACCAACAAACAGACGAAAAATAACACCAGCAAAACTACAACCCAAGAACCTGAATTCCTACTCATAATTCCAGTCAATATCCTTACTTAATAGGAAGAGTATATATTGCCACTTGCCGCGGTATATATCCATTTTTTGACGCCACTCCTTCAAGGAGAGATGGCCGAGTGGTTAAGGTGATAGTTTTAGGTGCTAATTAAAATACAAGCCCGAACACTATTGACGAAAGTCGCCAGGGTTCGATCCCCTGTCTCTCCATTAGTTTTTTATCACGTGATATATATGTATATATATGTACTGAATCTGTCTATATATATGTAGAAGGCCAATAATAGAGATTGGAGGGGTTGTTGATTGTGGGAAATTGATCCAGGTATTTCTCACGAGGAGGAGTGGGTTTTGACTTTTGAGAGAATACAGACCTAAGGAGG
>NW_027192410.1:229879-229980 GCF_041956645.1 Rasamsonia byssochlamydoides | reverse complement strand
TGTAACGGTTAGCCCCAGACCACCGTCACAGCTGTACGCGGTCGTGTGGGAGAACTCAAATGGATTCGAGGTGCAAGGGTGCCAAAGGCGGGGTAGAAGCG
>NW_027192410.1:127935-229850 GCF_041956645.1 Rasamsonia byssochlamydoides | reverse complement strand
CCAGTATATAGAAAACCTCCCTTTGGGCTCCTTTCTGGAGATTCAGCAATCCATTCCTGTTCTAAATCCACCCCTACGTTTCCATATCAAGTCCACTTCTCTGTCGTTATGACAGCGTATCGCCTACTTCACGACGGCTAAGTCGTAACCACTTCGTTATAAAATACCAGCCATCACAGGAGGTTTCCACTTTAGAGGCAACTTTATTTTTAATCTATAGGCCGGAGAATAGCAGGACGCTATCAATAATGGAACTTGCTTGTTCCTTGGCTAGAGGCTGGCCTAATTTGTGTTATTTTCCTCTGCTAGTTGTTTCCCACACTGCTAGTGAACATGTGCTAAGGTACTTGCCTCAGACTTGTTCACTTGTATGTATGATAGCTCTATTATCAAAGAACCGGTCTTATTGATAGCTATTGTACTGAGAATCTAAGCTGGAGAGGAAAAGAAGAGAAACTACCTTTGTATCTATACAAGGTTGTGGGAGTGTCGATATATATTTATTCGCCGCTATATACCCCACGGAGTTTGCTGCCTGACTTTGAAGCTAATATTCTATCATAACAATCCTCATGCTTCTATTGCTCTCTCTGATCTCAAACCAGGTAAAGCAATCCCTTTTTTTTTTTCCCCAACGGACATTTCGAACAATCCATACGCGGGAACAGAGGTACCTAATTAGGTAATGTGGAGTGATATCCTAAAACGGAAAAGTAAGCACAGCACAATCAAGCACGTGATAACGCGTCTACGCGGACGCGACCAACAGTTGCGGAACCCCGCTCTTTACGGCGAGGTCAGTAATTATCGATCAATCTAATCATATGCCCTCCATCCTTTTGAATTTCTTCTTTTGTCCTTATTCGAACAATAAAGACATATCATATCTTCCTTTAATCCAAGGCCTTAGTTTGCCTGCTAGTTTTTTTTTCCTTCTGTCGCCCATCTTACTGTGGAGTAAGGGAATTCGACAGACAATCCGCGCGATCAATTGACAGTCATTTCACGACAACACGAATACAACAACTCGACCCAGCAAAAAACCGACATCCAGTCCAATCCTCCAACAAACAAAATCGCTCGAGAAAACTCCCACCAATTCTGATTCTGAAATCATGTCCCTCCAAACCCCCCGCGTCCTCCCCTCGCATCTCCACGCCTTCCACCCCTCGAGCGGCGGCGCGCGCGCATCGACCCAGACGGTGCGATTACTCGGGACCGTGACCGCCCTCCGCGGCGAGACGGCGACCATCACGTGCGGAAACCACGGCGACGTGACGCTGTTGCTGAAGCCGGATTCGCATCTGCAGATGGGGAAGCTGGTTGAGGTTGTGGGGAAGGTGACTGAGTTGGAGGGTGGGCAGGTGAGTAGAAGTCAGAATTATCGTCGAGCTGTTCGATAGATGGGGAGGATGCTCGACTATAGGAATCAAAGCAGAGAAAGGGAAGAAAAGAAAAGTCTGACGCAGACGTCTTCTAGGGTCTCGGCCTGCGTGTCCTGGGATCGATCGATTGGGGTAACCCCGCCAATTGTGGTATGTAAATACCTAACCTTTCTACCTACCGACTTTACGGTCGAAGTGGAAGCAGCAGAAGAAGCAACTAGAAGAAAGCGCAAAAGCTAACTTAGTACTATCTGTTCAGATTACAAAATCTACGAATACGTCGTCGACGCCACGCACCGGCATAAAGAGATCTTTTACGACGCCAATTATTAATTAATGATTTTTTTTCCCGAAAGAAAAAGACGGACGCCTTGCGGCAGTCCTCAGCCCCTACATTGTGTCACTACTATGACAATTGGGAGTTAATTGGTGGTGGTGAAGGTTGTACCCTACATGGACGACGTCGTTACCTATCAGGTTTCGGAAGGAAGAAAAGGGAAAAAAAAAGACCGAAGATGAACACGAAAGCATGAACGGAGGGCAGATATACCCTCCGCTAATCATCCAGGCAGCTATGTGTGCATGAATGAATAGAAATGGAGCAGGGTTTGCTTGTTCCAAGGCTTACTTGCATCAGATCTACACAGTCATGTCATGTCATGTCTCATTTCATTTCACGGCCATGGATTCTGTCTGTCTGTCTGTCTGTCTGTACAGTACAATAGAGCGCTGTTTTTCTCTCTCCCTTTCTAATTCGGCCATCTTAGCTGTTCTGCTCTGCTCTGCTCTGCCCTGCTCTGGAGAAATACCTTCGTCTACTGTAGTCAGTGAAAAAGAAAAAAAATTAAATACCTAAAATGAGCAAGCAAGCAAGCAAGCAAGCAAGCATCTCCGCTCCGAGTCTTTGAGTTTACAGTCTAAATCTTTTAAATGATCACCAGGTCTGCCTTGTCCAACAATCCTTCTTTTATTTTCTTTTCTTATTCTTTTTCTTTCCGTCTAATAACCAGCTAATAAACCAAGCCAAGCCAAGAAAAGCAAAGCAAAGACCACTTCACTTGTGCTAATAGCCTTCCCTTCCCTTCCCTTCCTCCAGTCCAGCAGTCCATCACAAAGTAACTTTGGTTTGTTGGTTGGTTTGTTGGTTGTATACAACCTTGGTTCACCTGGGTGGTCTTTCTATGCACATACAGTTATGGTACATGCAAGACCCTTTCCTCTCCCTCTAAACGAGTGAGTAAGTGATATGGAAAACGTGACATCATTATAAAAAAGCAGAATCGAAGTCACATTATTAAAGCAAAATAGCAAAGACGCTTCAAATACCCCTTTACAGCGCTTGCTCAAAAAACAGACAGATCAAAGCGAAAGATAAAAAGCCGTAGCAGTAGACCATCCAACACCGTCGCTTGTCTAAAACAGAAGGATAAAAAAAAAGACTGAACTAAAATAATAATAAAAGTAATAAGAAGGGCCGTCAGTGATAATGTCATGAAGAGATTGAGTTATCATGTGTTGAGGAAGTTGAAGGCTCAGCTTCGCCTTCCTTTTGGTTGCTGTTGCTGTTGCTAGTGCTTGATGTCACTCCAAGGCCCGTCAAACCCGAGTTCCCATTATCAGATCCGAAGCCGTTCGAGTCAAGACCAGAACAGCCACCGCCGAATAAGAGAGAATCGAAATCAGAGGCACGCATGTTCGCCTTCTGAACATCAGGGTCAGAAAGTAGAGCTTTGATAATAGCTTCAGAATCGTCATGTTCCGTAGAATTGCAATCGTTAGAATGGCCCTCTCCATGCTGATTCTGGTGCCGGTGCCGTGCATTGTTGTCTTCCGCGTCAGATTCGATAGGAGACACGTAGTCCGATGGCTCCCAATCAGCCCAGTTCCCACTGGGGCATTTTGGCGGCTCAAAATTATAAAGCGAATCAGGCTGACCAGAGGCGCTATTTTCATTGAAAATGTCCATCATGATGCCATTCATCATTTCCTGGGTCGCTGACCGAGGAGTGCCACCAATCGAAGGGAGTTCTGGAATGTCGTGTTTGTCGTTTTTCCGCCGAGGCGTGGTTGGCTCACTGACTGTCTCCTGCGCGCGCTGGAGCTTCTCCATCGCGAGCCTGGCCGGTGTCAGGTCCGTGTTTCCATCCTTGCCCTTCCTGGCTGTCGGAGAGGAGAACGGCAAGGAAAGTCTCCTCTCTGTCGTCGTCCCTGCGCGAGGGGTTCGCCGCTTGGGAGTCGGGGTTGCAGGTGGTTCGAATTCAAAGTTGGTGCTTTCAAAGAGGTCGTCAAGACTATCATGAGTAGCCGGCGCCTGATTTTCCTTCTCTTGTGCCGTCTTCTCGGAACCTCGTGAAGTAATTCGGGGACTCCGTCGCGGACTATTCGTCAGTGACTCATTCAGAGTCTTCAACGGCCCTTCGTGAGCACTTGGAAACAAGGTCCTTCGGACCGGCTTAGGTGTGAGATTATTGCCGTTCATCTCAAGGTTCCGAGATTCAAGATTGCGCGCAGGGCTGGACTGGATAGCCCGTCGAAGGGCTTCTATCGCGTCTTGTTCCTCCCACCGACTCTGCACGGTATCCGTTGTTCTCCGAGGCTCTACGCTGTTCGCACGCCGCCGCTTTGATGGAGGTTCTTGCATGTCGTCTTCATTGTCATTCTCGACACGAGGGGTGACCCCATCATCACCAGCTGGCGAAGACGCGTCCGTTGGGCCGGGTGACGATTCTGCAGGTTTGTTTGCTTGGGCCTTGCTACGACTTCTCGTCGCTGCACCGGCGCCGCCGCCGGAGAGTGGTCCTTTTCGGTTCCGTGAAGATCGCTTTCGCTTGTCCTTGGGGGGTTGTTTGTTCCACTTGTTCTCTGGCCGCATGCTCTTGAACTTGTGAAGCCACAGACCGCAAGCTGCAGTCCGATGTTAGGTAAACATAGACAACTGGAGGGGAATCATGTAATGAAATGCAACTTACGATTGCAGAGGAGGATCTGCACAAAGTCATTGTCTGTATCCGCCAGCGTCTTCTTGTAGATCTTGAATCTGGTGACTCTGTCTTCTTCATCCTTCTCCAAAACCTGCCAGAACAACATCCCCGCGTCCTTTGCAAATTCGTTTGCGTCCTGTTCACTGCCGTCGATCTCCTTTGACCAAGCTCTTCTCCATGTCGGCGTTTCAATGGCTCCGCAGTTCTCGCAGTATGGTGGAATCTGCCCCTCCCGGATACATTGGTCCAGACGCGCCTGAACCTGTCGCACCCTCCTTGCACCTGCTCCACTTCGAACTTTCCCCCCCTCCTCTACAGGCTGTGGTGCTGGCGTGTTCACGGAAGGGAGATCGCTCATGGGACCAGCCCACGAATTGGAGTGTTGTAGGTATCCATTTGGCGGTAATACAGGATCACTCGCGGGGATTGCATTCATGAGCTGCTCCAGCTCGCTTTGCGACATAGGAGCCGGGGCCAAGGGCTTTGGTGGCTGCCTGATACTTGCCCTCGATGAAGGCCTGGACGCAGCCGTCGTCCGGGGGGGAGGAAGAGATGGGGGAGCCGTTTCCTTCGAGGTTGATTCAAACACTCCATCACTAGCTAAAAAATTGTCATGTTGGCGCCCCGAAACGGATGGAGGTTTGACAGGAGAGGTTCCTTGAATTGCCGAGTCCGCCATGCGCTCCTCTCTCGAGGTCTCATTCGAGTGTGTTCGCCTGCATTCATCCAAGGGCGTGCCTGCGTCTTCATCTATGTTCGTCCTTAAGCAGCCATCATCATCCAAGAGGTCCTCAAGGGACGTACTCATGAAGCCAGAGTCGGGCTGCATCGGCAATGGTGGCAAGGCAGGGCTCGAACGATTGGGAAACCCACTGTCCATGATAGGAGGGGAAGACGGCATGTTGAACTGCGGCTCAAAGATACCTTGGTAACGCGTGTCATCAGGTGATGTAGCTGCTGGTTCCGCAGAAGGCCGCTCATCACCTGTCGCATACGGAGACGTATACGTAGTATTGCTTTGGTTCGATGACTCACGAAGAAGGCTTGGGCCGGGACGAAGACGGCGCGGAATATCAGTCGAGATCGGAGTAGGTGGACGCACAGGTTCTTCATTGTTGTTGGAGCTTTGGGTGTTGGTGGACGAGCTGACCGGAATCGGACGGTGAATACGAACTGAAGCCGCCGTGCTGGCTGCCACACGCAATGACCCTGGTTGCCTCTCAATGTTTAAGTCCTCTTTCCCTGGCCAGTCTGCCCTCCAGAGTTTTGCTCTCTTGCGCGGCTGCTGCTCCATCGACTCTTCACCGCTCCCATATCCCGACTGCATTGAACCCCGGCGTGCTGCTACTACTGTCGGCCGTTGAGGTTCAGGCTCTCGTGTGGAAGCTCTAGATGATGGCCGGAAAGATGCTTCACTTTCTCTCCTCCTGTGCGGTTGCGGTTGCGGCTGCTGTTGCTGTTGCTGTGGCTGCTGAGTTGGTGGCCGGACTCCGCTCGGGGTTGAGCCTCGGCTCGGGGGAGGGAGGGGAGATTGGCAAGGAGAGTCTGGACGATTCACCGATTGGAACTCTCTTGGGGTCGAGCTTTCACTCAGAAGCTGGTGAAATCTCTCGATACCCGAATGATCCACGGACGAGTTGGGACGGTCGGTCAACTGGGGGCGGTTGTTGTTTGGAGCGAACAAGCTGGCGTTCTGCTTAACGAATGTAGTCCACGCTTGAGCATCAAAGTCCTGGGGGATAATGCTGCTCAACTCCCGGTACTTTTGCATACTCTCAAGATATTCACTCTGCAGGACTGTTGGGACCGGAACGAGTCGAAGTCGGACCTCCAGGGTTTCCTGTGCGCCTTTTGAGAAGAGCCCCAAGACATTCTTGCGCACACGTCCGGTTACAATCGTCCTGGACTGATGGGCGGGTGCATTGGGCGTCGGAGAAGCGGAGGCCAGAACCCATGACAGCATCCCTTGGCCTACCAATGGTGTCTCATACTCGGAGTAGTCGTAGGCATATACCGTGTAATCCTGGCCCAGCTTTGCCACCAATTCCGGGCTGTCGTGCGTGATCTTCAAGTTAATAACTGACCGCTTAAGATGAAGCAGGGGTCCGAACACACCTGGCAGATACGATCGCCTGGATACATGTCTTCAGCTCAATGACTCCGATTTGGGTGTGCTCATCGAGGTACGCGGTTTGGATGTCGACTAGATGAGGCCATCGGGCAAGACAGTTTGTTTTCTCGTCATCAAACGTGTAGAGGACCTTCACTGAACATTGTAAACGCATGGTTTAGAATTCTGGCATTTTCGTAGCAGAAAGGGGGATTCGTACACCTCATAGGGCGGACGGATATACCGTCCTGAGCTTCCATCCCGACCACGATTGGATTGTCGTCACCATACGCAGAATGTCCTTGAGAGATTTAAAGCATATAGAAAAGGATAAAAAAAAGGTGTGTGTTGGAGGAGTAGTCGACCAGGGCGTACACGTGTCTTAAGAAGGTCCCTTGCTGTTTGACGTGTTGGATCCTACGCGAGGCGTAACCAAAGGGTGAAGAGAGGTTCGGATAAGGTAAACTGGCTTATTGCGGTGAGAGCTGTCTGAGAAGTGAAGATTGGGCTTCTATGCACCAATCTGCAAGGTAGAAATCCTGTCGGCTAGGAGAATGGAGGGTATGCGGGTGCAGGGTGCTGTCGTGTCGAGTGGACCAATGTTGATCTGGTATGCAAGTGGGTTCTCGCAGGCTCTATATGCGTCGACGAGCAAGGGAGAATAAAAGTGGTAGAATAAATAATGTTTGAGAGATGAGAAAAAGGAGAATGACAGGAAAAAAAAACCTCAGCCAGGAGTCAACCTTGTCCGGAAGGTAGCGATGATCAATTGCTCGAGGAGAGGCTGGGAGAGAGTGGGAAGAAGAGCGTTTGTTTGATTTGAAGTAATGATGATACTCGTGAAGCTCCCAAGCGTGTCTTGCATGCCCACGCGACGTGACGCAGCCAATCGCGGTGTCGGGAAACGGTGCACGCCAAACACGACAAACACGCTCGTCATGTGACCTCGTTCGGCCCTGGTCCGCGCCAAGCCATGCCTCCAATGGCCGACCCGCGCGACTGGCAGTCAAGTCGATTGCAAAAGAGAACGTCGAAGTCGTAACGGACTTGCATCCAAGCAGCTCCCAACCCAGCACCACAGCGCCCTTTTATACCTCACCATGTCGGACACCAAGATCCAGTATGTATCTACCCCTCTTCCACGCCAGATAGTGCGTAGTGATGAGTCATAGGCCTTTTCCGCCTATGCAACCCTTGTCGATGGTATCTCGCAGCCTTGTTGGAAGAATGATGACGCTAACCATGGACACCTTGACAGAGATCTTCTCAACAAGCCTCGCAGCGAGCTCACGTACGTGTTCCTTCATCCCGACATATCTTCCTTCCCCGCTTTCTCCCGTACCTTTATAGCCAGGCTACGTCCGATGTTATCATTTTGATACCCGATATCGTCGCACGCTCTACGATTCCCCTCCTTCTATCATACATTCTTTCCCTAGCAATCTCGCAGTCACACAATTTAATATTATTGCCTTGAAGCGTATTACTAACGCGCCTCTACTTACTAGTGAATATGAGGTGGCTCTGGTCGAGGAACATGAACTCACTGCGGGCCCCCTCTCCCTGCTCCAGACGGCCACCCGCACCCACACACAGGTCCTGATCTCGTGCCGAAATAACCGCAAACTGCTGGCACGGGTCAAGGCTTTTGATCGCCACTGCAACATGGTCCTCGAGAACGTCAAGGAGATGTGGACGGAGAAGCCCAAGGGTGGTAAGGGCCGTGGAGTCAATAAGGACCGATTCATCAGCAAGATGTACGTTGCGCTCCCGTTATTTGTCGCTATTTTCCGATCGGCACATGACCTTGTGCCATCGTATCCCATCTACCGTCTCCTATTCAGGAGCAGCAGGGTTCTGTTGCATGCGATGCTGACAACTCCTCTCAGGTTCTTGCGCGGTGATTCGGTCATCCTGGTCCTGCTCAGCTGAATATGCTTCCGGTCTGTGCAACATTTCAACCCGACTCCATCTCCTCCTATCCATCTTCCTCCGCTGCTGCCTAGCATAACTCCTCCACAATGTGGCATCATGCTCGGGCTTCGTCTCACGTGACCACGTACCGGGCCCTAACGTTGATACCAATGCATGCTTTTCTTTTCTCAAGAACTTTAACCAGTTCATTCCTATTTATCCGACTCGTGTTAGCGAAGTCAAGTCACGTACGGGACATTCATCCTCATATTACGACTCAACATCATTCCGCCACGCCCTTTCAAGAAGAACGACACGAACAAGACTTCTCATTTCGATCCTCTTGTCTGGAATTGAATGGGTAAATAAAGAGAAAGCGAAAAGTTGGCGTTCTGTCCTTGTCTGTGATGGAATCATGATGGAAGAAGGCGCTTATCAAAGCGATCCCTTCTTGTTTGTTCTATAAACTAAATAGACTAAAAAAAAAATTTGAAAAATTATGAAAGAAGCTGGAAAATCAGAACCCAATATTTTACCCGCTCAACAGTCTCGTTTAGAACAGGTAGATGCGTATTGATGGTACTGATACCGATTCAAGTAGTGTCATCGAAAAAAAAAAGAAAACGCATAAACGCATACAAGATATTGATAAAACAGTAATAATAATATTGGCTTGCATGCTTGCTTGCTAAATACACATCTGACATATACACAGAAATTGCGTTACATGCATCTTCATCACGTATGGTTCGTTAACAAAACCAAAATAGGTACAGATACCTAAGGTCATTGGCAAGGCTAAATAAATAAATAGATCATAGATGTGCAATACAAATAATCCAACAGGGACGAGGAAAAAAAAAATCCGAGATCAACGAAACGCGAGTTTGGCCAAAAAATAGAGACTCGTCATAATCGTATCATCCAATCCAAACTATACACAAGAAAGATACCTCATGTACAGTACTGTACTTTTTCAAAGGCTGTCCGCTAATCCGCTCAGGAACTCGGACAATCCATATGCACCGGGGTCGGGAACCTTGCCGAGCCATTCCTGCTCGCCGCCAACGTAGACGGCTCGGCCAAGGCTGGCTTTCAGGTGTTTCGTGGCTTCGGTGCCCTCTTGGGCGGCCTTGGCCGCGGCGTGGACATCCTTGGTCTCAACGAGCTTGGTGCAGAACGGTGCGAGGGCGTCGATGAGGGTGCGGTCGCCGACCTGCGCTGGGGTGTATTTGGCCAGCGCACCCAGCGAGTATTTCAGTGCCTCGGCCCAGGTCTCTACGGTCGCCGGAGTGGCAGCGCCCTTGTCTTGCTCGCGCAGACCGTGGGCCAGGGCATTGAGGAAGATCGCATAGATGGCGCCTGAGGTGCCATCCATTGTGTTCTCGACAACGTTGACGATCTTGTTCACGGCAACCACCGCGTCGTCGCCGATGTCGCCTTTCTCAAGCAGCTGTAGAACGGCCTCAGCACCGCGCTTGAGGCCCACTCCACAGTCGCCGTCACCAACGATGGTGTCGAAACGGGTTACTTGAGGCTCTGCTGCAATCAGGCGGTGCAGCCCAGCAGACACGCTCTTCTTCAGGAGGGCAGGGTCAACTGTTTGATGATAAAATTAGCTGCAAATTCTGGGAAGAATCTCAAAAAAACAAACAAAAAAAAATAAAAAAAAAGGCTTACTCTTCAAGTTGCTTGGCTGCTCCTCAGCAACAACATTCTTCTTCGTCTGCACAGGAGCGTCGGAACGGTGGTTGTCCCAGGTGGACGTCTGGATTGGAGCCGACCAGCCAACAGCCTCAGCCGGAGCATCCAGCAGCTCCAGCAAGGACTTGCCAGGACCGAGACCGGTGTCGACCAGCTTGAGGAGCGAGATGCTGAAACCAAGGCCGTTGAGACTGGTTAGGAACGTTCCCTGGATCGTCCGAACGGGCTTGATGTTGTAGTCCCTGGCCAGTTGTGTGGACACTTCGTCCGTGATTCCAGCCAGCTCCAGGGTGCTAACCCCACCCAGATTGTTGATCAGCAGAACGAACTTGTCGTCTGGCTGGCGCATGATGAATGCGCGGTCCTTGTCATTCTCATCCAAGAGCTGGAGGAGCATGGTCTTGATCAGCTCTTCCAGGGTCGCCCCCTTCATCCGGTGGGAACCAGGCTCGTTGTGGATGCCCATGCCCACTTCCACCTCACCCTCCGGTACCAGCTCTTCCGCCGAGGGGATTTCACGTCCCGGGATGTGGACATGTTCTAACGATGAGCCAAGAGAGACAATGTTGTTAGACGTCAGCTGTGCGATGCGATAGACTTCTTCCAAAGAAGCTCTGGAGCAAATAGTCAGCCGACGGTTTCAATTTCTGGAGAAGAAATGTGTGTGCTCACCCAGTCTCTGCCAATGCGCCAACAATCTTCAAGACCAGGATACCACCCCCGATGCCGCGTCGACCGACTTTACCACCCTTTTTACGTCCCACTCCGACATCATCGCCAATGGCGAAAAACTCGGTCTTAATTCCGGCAGCCTTGGCCTTCTCGGCAGCCATACCAAAGTTGAGCACGTCGCCAGTGTAGTTCATGGTGATGATGAGGACTCCCTTGTCGGAGTCGACACGCTCCATGGCAGCCTTGCGGACCTGCTCTGCGGAGGGAGAGGCAAAGATGCTTCCGGCGACAGAGGCCGTCAACAGACCCTTGCCTACGTAGCCGGCGAAAGCAGGTTCATGGCCAGAACCGCCTCCCGAAATGACGGCGACTTTGGATTTAGTCGAGTCATCCGGACGACGGAAGATGATCTTGTACTCCGGGTCGAACGCGAGAGATGGGTTGGTGAGGGTGAGGGAGTGGAGGGCAGAGAGGACGAGCTTATTGGGGTCGGAGAAGAAGTGTTTCGCTGTTCCACCATGGTTCTGTTAGCATATGCTTTGACTTGTTTATCCTCTTATTTCTTTCCGCCCGTCCTTTGCCCCCTGTAATTCTCACGAATTTTATGTTTGCGATGCCAGCAAAATTCACCAGAAATGAAACAAAAAGGAAGAAAATAAAAAAGCAGCCAGTCTGAATATAGACTCCAGAGGGTGAACCTACTCTGCATGGCGAATGCGTGTCTATAGAAAGTGTCGTATCGGACTTATGACGTAACGCGCGCGGTCCTGCTCTTTCTCTTTCGGAGCGAGTGTTTCCTGGACCGTTTCCCAGCAGAAATGGCAGATGGAAAAGTACGGGACGGCAAATATATATACAAGTCGCGACTGGGAGAAAGTCCGGGGAGAAAAGGTAAATGGCGACCTGCGTGCGACCCTTGGGGGGGGGGGGGAAATAATGTTTGCCGTCGGGCTATCCTCCGGGCTGGATGGCGGGGAGCGAGGTGGGGAACCTTGATCTGGACGCCTGTCAGCGGGGTTGTTGCACGGGGGGCGAATCAGAAAAGAATGGCCCAGGCACAAAGGTTAACTCTCAGTTCCAGCCGCGGCCAACAACCGTGGAAGGTTCCATGCAAGCTCCCGGAGCCGCTTTCCTCCGATCCAAAGCTGCCAAATTGCGGGACGCTATACAGCGATTGAAGTGTACAAGGTAAATGCGTCTCGGACGTGGGGGTATACCTCAGAGGCGTGGGGGTAGCAGAGGGATGTGGGGGAAAGAAAGATGTAAAACGGTAGCAATAGTTGTAGGAGCACAATGACCATGAACTATTGAGGAAGGTACGACTGGACCGAGTAGGAAAGAGGGAACTGTGCCAGCCTCCAGGTGCAGCTTCCTGGGCAAGTGTGGGGATGACCAGGAAGGGAAGGAGAACCGACTGCCCAGGTGAGGCACGTGCTGGTCCCGATTCGAGACAGATAGAAGACAAAAAATTAAGAACAATAGCAAAAAGAAACACTCTCTTACCGTTTTGCTTGATGGGATGAATCGGGAGCTGCTGGCTGAGGAGAAGAAGGAGAAATAAGTGGGTTATTAAGGATTAGAAATTATAACCAGCACACTGGCCAAGGGCAAGAGAAAACGAAAAAGGAATCGGATTGAGAGTCAAGCAATGAGAAACTGTAAAGAATGAAGTTCTCTACCATGAGAGAGGCAGCAATGCCTCGTTAAATAGCCAACTAGCCCGCCGTGTTTCCAGACGAATTCAGCTCTCCCGGCCTTGCTCCGGGACGATTTGATTTTATTTTTTTTTGTTGCTCACATGAACAGTTCTCATCTATCGCCGTCTCCATCTTTTTTTAGTCTTACTCCGCAGCTCCGCTATCGAGGAGCAGCTCATGTTCGATCGAGGCTGGGTCCGGAGTCTGGACTCGGAAGGTCCCTTTATTGCAGGTGACCGCTTCGGCTTTCTATTTTCGGGAATCCCGTCTGGCACCAGACAGGAAACGTGACCCCCCAGAAAGGGGGATGATCCAATTCGAGGGATCTCACTCGAACCTTGGCCCAGGCACTATTCATGGTCAGCTAGGTTCGCTGTTTTCCTATCTTTTGATTGTCTTGAGAGAATGCGGTGAGTGGCACTATTACTAGCTTGGAATTCCGGCCAGGTCTCCAGGGGCCCGGGAGCGGTTTCATTGGCTGTGTCCCTGACACCAATGTATTGTATCTGGACGTCTTCTAGAACAACAGCAAGTTACCCCTCTCTAACAGCATACCGTAAGAAAAGACGTTCAAACAGCAAAGGAAAGCCTGTCGTCTTCATATGAGAGAGCTGTTAGATGTACTCTGTAGATACCTAACTGTACATGTGGTCTGTACCCCATTGGTCAAGAAGACAAGGATGAACCAAAAAGCACGTCATACTGTATTCGCTATTTAGCTAACGTAAGATTAGGATGTGCCACAGCAGCTGCATATCTCTAATAATCATAGGCGTAGAGATGGAGGCACCTGGAATTGATGACAATATTGTTCCAACCAATATTTCCAACATTTTATCGGTGATAGTTAATAGTAATAATGTCGACTGGCTAGCATAGAAAGAAGCCATGAACTTCTTGTGTCTTCCCCGCGTCTCTCCGGTACGAGCACTAAAGATATGGCGACTATACAGATCGAATGGCATCTGACTCCTGGAAATAGTAATAGATTCTAGATTCTAGAACCTACCTACCTACCTACCTACCTACCTAACCCCGACACGAGGGATCGATCCATCGCTTCATCACCGACCCGAACGAGCACTGGAAGATGTACTTCGTACCTACTCCGTACCTAGGTAGCTATCGGGCATCAACAGGAACAAATACAACTAACGGAGTAGGTACCGATGCCATCTCTCCTCTGTATGTTGACTCCCGCCGCGCCCGGACCTCTTTGCGTTCCGTGTGCCGGTCCTGGACAGTGGACTCGGATGTGCTCCGATGATGGGGGAGGGGGTCCTCCGAGGTGTCTGTCTAACACATAACCTTGAAATGATTGCGAGTTTGGGGAAAGTGTGTACTGTAGTTTAGGTACAGTTATCACTGCTAAATACATGAAACATGAATAGCATAACTCATTTCTGCCATGATACTACCTAACTCTCTATGTCCCGAACAGAGTCGTCTGCGCGTTTACAATCACAGACCTGGAGTTTCTCGTCTCTATGCTAGGTAACTGTACTTGTTTCCTTCCACACGCTCCATATAGTCCTTCTCAATGAGCCTGTACACAGTGGTTAGTTAGTCAATGCACCGTGAGACAATAGTAAAGGAGCATTAGGGGAAAAATGGGGTGAGCGACTGACTTTTCGATATTCTTCTTAATCTCCGACGGCTCAAGAACACCCCGACTGCGCGTCGCCTTGATCACCTCCGCTACGAGCTCCGCATGTGTAATGACCTTACGGCTCTTCATGATCCGGACGATCGCCGCCTGCGTCTCATAGTGTCGATCAGCGGCTACCCGCTCGTGCGTGCTCTTGTTCTCCTCTTTGGTCTCCTTCAGCTGGATCTGGTTGATCTTGATCCGCATCTTTGGGTCCGAAAAGCTCGCGTTGTAGGCAAAGACGTCCGTTTCATTGACATCCTTGCCCTTGGGTTTCTTCGTAAGGACCCGGTACTTGGCACATGCCAGCGACTGGAGCGTTCTCGTCAGTTCGCGATCAGCTGTGTCAGAGTTAGCATAAGATCATTATCGAGCATGTCAAACGAGGGGAAGGGGCAAGGCATACATAGGCCCGTTGCTTCTCTAATCTGGGTATAACTCAGGGTCTCCCCTTCAGGGACATCGTTGAACAGCAACAATACGATCGCCTGGAAGGAGCTGACCACAATTTCCTTATCACCCTTGGGGAATCTCGCTCGGAGCTGACAATGCGCCAACTGGTGTTTCCAGCTCAGTTTGCGACCGTTGTGTTTGCTGTAATAGTATTGTTCAAACTCGTTGAGCGCCTTGGCGATGTCGGGCGGAATCCGCACAGGCACATCCGGGTATGTTGGCCACGCCGCCGCCGACAGCACACTCACGTTAAGATCCAGAGTCGGGCGGTCTCGCCGCTCGCGTTGTAGGGCGTTATATGACGCCATCTCGTCCCGCGCTATGTCCATATCTCTAAACATGGACTCCAAGTTGTGGGTGAAGCTGGATCCACATTCTGACAGGCCCCAGTGGTCAGCGCATTAGGGACCCGGGCGCCCGAGGAAGAAGGAAACTTACCTGTCTTCAAACGGGCTAGCATGCTCTTCTCTGCATCGTCGCTGGCGCTGCGACCCATCAGCAGGCGGCGTGCAAGATCGTTCTTGTAGAATGCCTCGAAAACCGCTTTTCCATGCACGAACCGGAAAAGATCCAGCACTTTATCGAGCTGTTTGTTGATCTCGGTGTCCTCATCCGCCAACGTTTCATCTTCGGCCTTCCTCCCAATGACTTTCAGACCACCTTTGAGCAGCGTATCGACGTATTTGGCAATCATTTCACCAGTCCTGGGATTGTCCGTGCCCCAGGTGGCTTCGGATTTCCTGCCTTTATTCATAAAGGTCTCAAAAGATTCGCGAAGAGCATGGCCCAGTGTCTCGTCCTTGTGAAATGATTCTGTCCACGTGTCGTCAAGTTGCTGCTTGAAGTCCAACAAACGAACCACCATCTCAGACTCCCTCTTGTCGTCAAATACAATCGCAGTGCCTTCGTCATCGATGAACTTGCTGAAGGCAGGCTTAAGTTTCGAGCCAAATTTAATGCGTTCTAGTAAAGAATAGAGCCGTTCCAGAGCATGTTTGTTGGCTGTCCGCAGAAGTCCCAAAACATCCTCCTCCTTTAATAGCACGTCCTCTTGCTTTCGAACCAGATTATCGTCCAGAAGTAACGATAATTTCTGCTGTGTGTTCCGGCTGAGAGAATAGAGCTCGCACCTGTTCACTTCTCGCTCAATTAGGCGGTGGCTATTTTCGGCGTATGTAGCGAGGTATTGACTCTCCGCCTCTCGGTCAGCCCATGAGGCAAAGAACTTCCTTGAATCCTCAAGTAGGCGCGGCTCAAAATCGCTCGTGTAGACACCTAGATCGTGGAACAAAGTAATCGCCTTTTTTAGGAGGGCGGAATCAGCCACCAAACCACTTTCTTCGTCTTTCCTGTCGGCCTCAATTAGATCACACGCGCCCTGGAGGATCTTCGATTTCAATGCTGGATCAGAGAAGATATGCGATCGGAATTGAATTAATCCCATCTCATTGATGACCGGAAACTCCTTGGAATGTAGCAGAAACGATTGGTCCAAATAATAAAAAATCCATCGGATTGTCACCTGTGCAATGAGAAACCTATCAGTATCCAAGATTAATCAAGAACCACAGTGCCACACACCAGTTTTGAGTTCCACGTTGTCCATGCATCGACTACGGCCCGTAACGTATCGACGTTATTTCCATCTCCTGCTTTGGCCACCAGGCTTTCCCGGAGATCGTGGGACACATATTCTTTACATTTCTCCTGCAATTTCTTCGCGAGCATTGCCGCTCGCCCTTGACGACAAACATTCTCCGCTCCCTTGTATAGTTCTTCCAAAGAGGCTGCCGGCTTCCCGCGATCGAATATGACTACTAATGCGGCGTCTAGCTGGCCCCAGACCTTCTCGAAGTACGCATCTTGATTCAACCTGGGCCCCGAACGAAGGTTCTTTACCACGAGCTTCTTCGCTCCCGTGTGCGGCGTGAAGTTGCTTGGTCGCTGGGTGGCACTGTAGCCCGGTGCTTTTTCCCCAAAGCCACCGTTCGCTTTGGGCTCCGAATTCGAGAAATTGTACATCTTGTCAGGAGGGATAAGGTTATCCTGGCCGCTGTTCGAGAACGGAGGGTCTAATGAGGGAGATGACGCTCGTAACCGTTTGGCACTCGTCGGCGATGATGGAAGCTGCTGGTCGCTGGCGTGTGACGTGCTGCTGTTGCTCTTGGACAAAAGCTCCGAGATGGTTCTCTGTTGTGGCTCGTCTCGCTCGTTATCGGAGAGTTTCCTCTTTCCGAGAGCCTTGCGCTTGCCGCCTCGCTGCTCAGTGGCTCTCGAGTGTTGCTGCATCTACCTATCTCTCTATCTCCGGCGGGAGATAGGAAAGGGTGTTGAGAAAGAGAACGAAGCTCAGTGGCCAGTTCGGTAGCGACCCCACAACGAGAAGTTTCTGATCATGGCACGTTCACCCGTTCTCCTTCAAGATCCAGATCCAAAGGAATGACCAAGAGGATGATGCGAAATAACGGCGAAGGCGACCGCGGTGGATGACAGCAATACGTGAGAAGGAAGAGGAGATGAGGAGCAGCACCTGCGAGCTGGAGTTACGTGATGCGGAGATAAGATAGTGCACCCGGTTGGCGCTTAACAATCTCATTTCCCCACACGAGGGTTGAAGAGCGAGGATTCCCCCAATTTCAATGGGATGATTGGCTTCTGTGAAGCTGCCAAAGTTGGGTGGACGCGTAGACGAACCTCAATCGGGTGTCAACATTCAGCAGCTCTCCAGAATTGGAACTTCGCAATGCATTACAGCAAAATAATCTGGATCTTTGGATCTATCACCTACGAGAATGATCCATACGCTCGAGACCTCCAGAATCTAATCCGGCCAAGTTTAGAAACAAAACGAGGGGAAAGAAAAGAAGACAACAAGACTGTCCAAACTGCTATGCAAAACGCCATACAATGACTTTTTGGTATCGCCGTTATGCCTAATCAATGCCCTGAGGTCCTATAATGCCCCTTAAACACCCGCGACAAGTCGTATGATCATCCAACCAATTATTCTAAGAAAATACTTTAGGTCTTGTAGTTCGCCTCAATTCATTATCCTCAAACTGTAAAGGTCAGCACGGCGGACTCCATGGAGACGATTCAACCTAGGAGTTCGGCTCACCTCAACAAATCCTGCAGCGCTAATAAGTGCCACGTATGACTTGACCAGATCGTGCAGCGTCTCGTGGCAGTCAGCGGCGGCAGCGCCACCGATTCTGGCGTGACGCTTGAAAACACCAACCATGCTCTGTCGATTTTCAGTGAGGAAAGCTCGCGTCTGGTCCATCATTTGTTCATTATGGACCCCCCGGGAGAAGACGGCGGAAACAATTACTCGGAGCATTGAGAGGAGTAGCTGATAATAATTCCGAAGAGCATCGGGATTGTCCATATCTACATATGTCAGTACGCCGTCCCAAAATGAGAAGCGAGGAGTGCCAAACCTATTCCGATATCAGGGTCAGCAGCGAACAGTTGTGACTCTCGCACCGCGGCAAACAAGCCGGCATTGAGAACATGTGTCGCTCCGACTTTGGTTTGACAGAGTTGTTGAAGTAATGACAGCAGGGCTTCGTAATAGGATAGCAGTAAAGGAATGTCTAGGTGCAGTTTCGTTAGCTGGTATTCCCGCGAGGGCGGCGGCTGACTCACCACTGGCCTGAGCATTACGGAATTCCGAAGGCAACGCCTTGATAGCGTCGAGGAACATGCTCAGATAGTTAGATTGAGAGATGGCATCTGCCAGGAAGAAAGAGTTCTCTCGAGAATCCAGAGCCGCCAACAGATTGAGAAGCAGCAATGCAGATACCCTGCATGTTTCCTGACCTGCGTATGCGTCATCACACACCGCCTCTACAAGGGGAGCACCGGCGGTCTTAACAGTCTGCTGACTATGCCGTCGAAGATCCTTATGAGTCGAGCCTGGGGACGTGATACGCGAGAGATAATGGGAGCAGATGTTGTAAAAAGACTCTCGGAGAACCACATTTCCAATTGCCAGAGAGATGCCTCGGATGCTGACCTGAAAGAGCTGATACAGCTTCTCATCGATTACGTCCCCACCTCGGCTGGAGTGATCTGCCCCTGTGGAAGGGTCAAGCTTGCTGATCAAAGTCTCAGCAAGTCGAGCCAATTCAATGGCTTCAGGGACGTTATCGACGATAGTAACCTCGAGTTTCGGAAGAATCAGCTGGATGGCTTGAAGAATAAAGGTCGTTCGGCGCCCGCCTTCCATGTCAGAGGAGACGATCATAGCTGTAGCCAGTTCAGTCCAAGACCGAATGGCTAAGTAGCGATTGTATCTAATCTGCCGTTTCTGGTTTGTCACGCGGAGAAACGCGAGAGTATGTTCAACTTCAGTTTGAAGCTGCTCTTCGTCCTGAGTTCGCAACTGGCCGCTCTCGACCAACTCTTTCCGCTTTAGCTGGATTAGTTCCTGGGCTGCATCAAGATCGTACAGGACCAGGGAATCATCCGCTTGAGGTTTGGCACACAGTTCGAAATCGATTCCAGAGAGAATGTTCAGGTCAGGAGGGCTGAAGTCCCCTAATATGTCCAAGTCTGCGAAATCAAAGAGGTCAAAAACGGTCGGATTGATAATTGTCTCGCCTGTCTCGGTTGAAGACGACCCCAGCAATGTCGACAAGATGTCCGTCTGAAGTGTTCGTGAGCCGAGCTTGGCGGCAGAACGAATCTCGGTTACGGCATAGTCAAAGAGATGGCTTCGATAGAGAAGAAATTCTGCCAGCGCGGTCGCCGAGTCCGACAGCCAGAATTCCCGTGTCGAAGTGGGCAGGTTATCCCAAAGGGTATTAGGACGGATGACAGGCTGACTAGCGAAGGAAGTCAAGAGAAACCGATTCATGCGGAGTTCTATGAGAGTGAAGGAGGATGACAGCTTGGAAGACCAGAGGTGTCTGAGAACTTCGAAAGCCATACGCTTGGCATGGACCGTCCACGACGTGATACTCCCGTCAATCTCCGTGGGATAAATCTGCATAAAGTTGATGATGGCATGTAGCAAGGACATCCCGCTTGCGAACAAACTGTCCGGAGAAACGTCAAGTACATTACCAACACATGAAAATCCAAGGAGAAGATGAGCGACTGTGGGCCGGTCGGTGATCATATCAAGACAGCTGTTCAACAGACCAAGAAGACCCTCTCTGATGAGATATCCAGAGGACGTCGGGCCATACTCTATCTCTCTTGGGTCAGGCTGCATCTGAGACACAAGAGGGCGTGCCACGCTGTCCGCATCGATTTCTGTGGTCAAGACTTCTACAATCTTGTTTGGAGACCTCCAAGTCAACAAGTCAGACGCCGCCGTTTTGTTCAGTTTCCTTGAGCTAGACAGCTTCTCCAAGAGGGCCATTGACACGACAGTGAGCTGCTGGTGACCGGTACCGCAATAAAGGCACAAATCTGGAATAAGGGAAAGATTGTTCAAGATGCTGTCTTCGAAGGAGGCAAGCGCAGAATTTGCAACATTAGTTTTGCTTGGGGCTGCCTGAGTTCTTATCAACGGACGAACAATGTTTAGATAGGTCGACTGAAGATCCAAAATCAGATTCATCACCTCGATACTCTTGACTAGTGAGAGGATGAGAACAGATTCGGAAGAGGCTTTCGCGACTTCAGACACGTCCTGATGTGACGCCACGAAAAGGGTCTTAATAACGTCCTCATTGAAGAGCCACTCAAAAACGCGAGCAAAAGGATGAAGACGAATGTAGGTGTTTAATGATGAGGAGTTGATGCTGGAATCTGAGTTCGCAGAGGGCTGATGGGCAATGACAACGAGATTTTCGTTGAAAGTTGCCAGGCATGTCGCGACAAAACTCAAACAATTCCAGGCAAGCAAGCGGCCTTGGGATTCTGTGACATCGGGCACCTTTCTGGCGAAGGCATGTCCTAAGATGAAGTCAATGTAGGGTTCGATGCCTGGCATCCGATAAGACGCTCCCAGCGACTCCGGGAAGGGCAAAGCAAGTTGTTGGTCAGGTAGATCGGAACTCGGGGAGACCAAGGAGTGGATCAACTCGACGAAAGCATTTGTTTGATCGAAACTTTCGCCAATCTTCTGGAACGCATGCCGTTCATGCCATGCAGGTTGGTTTGACAGCATTGGCGCTTTGGCGAGACCCGGAGCATTCACGGCAGCCCCTGAGATCCATTGATCAATCGACAGCCACATTTCGTTCCCGTGAGCAGCTGATCGTTCGGTCATCAGGGCTTTGAGGGTACCGAATGCGCTCGCTCTCAGGTGCGTCGGGATCGAGCCGCTGCAGAGTGTTAATAACGTTCCAACAACATTGAACGTGGGATGATGGAGCATCCAATCCCTGATGGCACCGCTTTGCTTAGACAAATGTCCCATCAGCCGGAGATAACAAGTTAACATCACAGGACTCTCTGGTTCGTTCATGTCGGCTGTCTCAGATTTCCGGGTATGGAGAATCGTCTGGGACGTTGACGGCTTCTCTGTAACCTTGGATGCATACAGTTGGAGTTCTGCAAACATCTGAGACCAGTTCATGGATGTCGACCTCCTGAACTTGACTGACATGTGTTTATCTTCCTCCAGGAGAAATCTATGGGCGGCAGTAGCGTTGTCCTCTCCTTCAGATATAGAACATAACATCTCACAGAAGGCGCTGACCCGTGGAACGGTCTGGCGCTTGGATGCCCACTGAAGGAAGCCATACAAATTCCCTTCGTGATCGGCCCAGAATTCTTGAGCAGCGTCGTGTCTGTTTTCAAACGCAAACGCCATGATCACGAGAAATGATTCGAGATGAGTGCGAGCCTCCACTATGCCACGATGCGGATTCGAATTCAGCCCGTCCCTAAGGGCAGTGATTTGGTTCAATCTCTGAAGATCTTCCTCGGTTTTGAGCATTCGAACAGCATCAGGCATGTTGGCAATGCACGACTCAGTGAAGACATCAAAATGTTCCATCAGGAGAGTTTTCAGAAATTCAGAACAGGGCTCCGACTCCAGCATCGCTGCCGGACTCTCTTTCAACAAGAGTGTTACCAGCTCGCTTCTAGCTGGATCTCGCCATTCGTCGCTATTAACCCCAGCGCAAATAGCCAGCGTGAACTCGAGAGCTCCGTCATCCAGAGCACTCATAAACTGCTTCGTACGCTCCTCTGCTTCTTTTTCAAGATCCACACCCTGTAAAGGGGAAGTTGGCCCAGCGTCAAAGTACCACCCGCTGTATACTGCAAGCCACCAAACAATCACGGCTGCGTGGAATGGACCCAATATCCACGCGTTGTTATCTTTAGACGAAGTGATGACTGAATGAAGACTCCTGGCTTCCCGTTGAGAACCAGAGCCTTCGGGAGAGCCGTACTGAACCAGCGCGGCGATAATCGCAGGTATATAGTGCACTAGTAGCATATCGAATCTCTCCAACTTCCGCATCCGATCCAGGAGCAATCGAAGATCCTCGGAGGTTGTGAAATTTCCTTTGAAGAGGTAGCACAGAATGGCACCGAGCGACTCATGCTGTTGCCCTAAGCTGGTGCGCTGGTACTCTATTGCCTCCATAATATCCGCATCTTCGGCTTGACCGACAATTGAGGCTTTCTGCACCTGCTCTCCAAGTAGGGACAGCCATTTCTCCATATCCTCCATTGAGCTCAAGCATTTCCTTGCAAATAAAGACGCATTGCGAAATGTCCCACTCTTTGTTTCCAGAATATGAGCCACAGTGTTCTGCATCAACTCCTGGATCTGCTCCCTCTCCACATCGAAGGACTCGAGAAAGATAAGACGCAAGCATTCGAGCAGAAAGTGTCTGCGCTCGTGAAACTGCATGATGGCAGTTATGAGTGGTGTCCGATCCAGTTGTTGCGCCTCATCTTGAGCCGCCATGAACAACGCCGCCGCTTCCAGTTCATCGAGGTTGAGGGCGTCTGCGAGTTGCAATGTTCCCTGCTGAAAGTCGGCATTAATGGCATATTCGACTCCTCCAATCGTTATCTTTCCTGAAAGAACATCCAAGTCAGAAGGAAAACAAATTGCAAGATTAAATAAATAGGGATAGTTTTTGTGTAAAATCTCACCTGAGAGCACAGCTTGACGGCTTGTGTTGTTCTTGGGGGCCTTGTCAAGGAGTTTGCGGAAGTCCTGAAGGTGAGCTTCTAGCTCGATGCAAAGACGCTCAATGTTGGGTATAGACGTCTCCGAGATGGTGGATAGATCCTGGTAGAGGCCACGAAGGCCCCCCAGCATATCGATGTCATCCATTTTCAGCGTTGTTGACAGCTGAAATTGGACGACGTGGGGAAAGGAAGCCTGGTGGCTTTCACAGGTTTGTTGACACGGGCAAAAAAATGGCGGAACGGAGAACGCGATGGTGAACTCCGCCCGAGCTCCCGCTTAGCGGCGCAAGGCTGGCGGACCTTTTTTGACAAGCAGCTGCAAAAAGAACATCTCCCTCTCAACAAAACCGTTGGCGCTCTAAGCAAGGCTTCATCGCATTGGGATGATGTCTGCTACTCCATCCATGCAGCAGTGAGAGGTTATTTATACCTTGGGACGCCAACTCTCAAGAGATGTGTGAACTGCCAAGAGATCGGATGCGCTGAGATCTCCGAGCTCGAAATGCTCACCTTGATTGTGGCCTGGGTGGCAGAGAAAAATGAGCCAAGTGACTTTGAACGAAGCGATCGCGCGCTTGTCCTCTGACAAGCTGAAAGAGCGTACGGAGGCATTAGAAAGTATGAAATGCCCTTTTGAGATACTCAGAATATCGATCTAACCTGACCAGATTTGAAGCACATTCTCCAGCAGAACAAGCGAAGTCCCAAGCTGTAAGATGCCTCTTTCGTCTCTTCCATGTGGCCGAATCAAGACACTGACCATTGGAATTTCCTCCAGAGATGCCTTGAATGACAAAGCCTGCCACAAAATCTTCGAAGCCCTGTTCCGGTGCGTTTCGATTGAGAAGTCGATCTTTAACCGGTCAAGCAGATCCAGCACTCGAGGTCAGTCCACATCCCGCCTGCCACTATGTGCGTCCGTCCTTCGCATCGCCGTAGAGGCGTCTCTACGCAATCTCCGGACGAAGTCTGTCCACGCCGTGATCGATCACATTATCCAGACGATAAAGGAGCCAGGGGAGGGACTTTGGGAGGTCCTCAGCAATGATTATATGAAATGTCTCAGATCGTTACTGGAGTACCCGCCTCATGTGGAACATCTGGGAGAGAGTGAATGGCTCGACACCGTGAACTTTTGTCTGCGGTGTCTTAGTCTAATCGAAAACGAAGGAAACCAGTTAAGCATCCGAACTAGCCATCATTCTTCGTCAGAAGCCCTGGATGTCAGTAGTAGTCGATCAACTCCCGTGAGGATGCTATCGGGTCGCACTGCCACGTCCGCGAGTTCTCATGTCGACAAGGGCATTGTCGAAGAGGTTGTAGTCTGTATCCAGCTGCTTACTGCGAGCGCGAACGCCCCTGTTCAAGAAATTGCCGGAAGGACACTCAACGGTCTTTCAGAGTACCTGGCGTCCTCTACACAGGCCGGCAATGCTCATCAAGCTTTTAAAGCCATTAATGCAGTTCTGATGAAAGTTATGTGTGACCAATGCTCTCTTGTTCGAGATTTCATCCTGGAGATTATACCCGTAATTCGACGATTGTGGACAACAAAGTTGTCCGGTTTAAAAGATGAGATCCTAATCACCATTATGCTTTGCATGGATCTTCTGCGAAACAGCGCTCAATTTTCGTCGGCGGAGTCAACTATTGAGTCACTTGAAGGATTGGTTGATGTACTTCTCTCGGAGTATGTGAAACGCCCAGAGAGAGAAGTGTTGCAAATCGACGATCTAGTCTTCTATCAAAGCCCTTGTCCTGAACGAGACTGGCAGATTTTTGGACCTCGTCTTGGAAACCCCAGATCTGAGCACAATTGGACCGTCGTTTGGGCAATTGCCTGTCTTTTGGCAATATTAGATGACATATCTGGACGCTCAACGGCAGTTTCTGCTGTCGACGATATGCCAAATAAGAAACCGCGCCTTCTATCGAGAATAGATGACATAGTCCGCGATTGCATTTCTTCTTCAGGCACTAGGAAGGCGTGTGCTCTGCAACTACTGTCATTTCTCGAGCATCGAATAAGCATCGAATCAAAAGCATTTCTGCTTGAACGCCTGACGGTGAGTATCATGGATGATAATGCATCAGTGGCATCTTGGACGTTGCTGGCAATCTCCAGGTAAGCTGCCTATCCCTCAGGTCTAGCGCTGGTTAATGTACAGGCCAGTTCTGATGTTTCGTGAGCAGTATAGCGAGCGCCAAGGATGCCAGATCCCATCTGCTCAAGCCATATTGGCAGCAAATATGGGATCTAGCTTCCCGAGCGTCAGTTTCCCAGGTCACATCAAGAGCAGCTTGCATTCTAATGGAGACGCTTCTCCGGTTTGAGCTTCTAGACTATTCTGAGGTTACGGAAACAATAAGATCAATGTTGTCAGCCGTGGACCTGAATGGTCCTTCTGTTCTTTGTGACTCATCTCTGATGCTCTGGGCAAGAATTATAAAAATGCGTCTACACACAGCTTCTGGTCTCGGATTGGACGCATCAAAGCAGATCTGTAACTGGCTGCGTGGCGTTTGGACTATCGGTATGATCCCATCCAGGTCACTCATTCAGGAGCTGCTTACTAAATTGCTACTAGGCACGATCAGTGATAGGATACAAGCTGCCCAAATAGCACTATTTGCACGTCCAGTCAACATCCTTGACCTTCTACTCTCATGTACTAATAGGTCGACATCTCCCCGCAGCGTTCAGTTTCGGGGACCGGCAGGTCCGATCTCCAGGGCTTGGTTCCGTCACCACCAAAATCGGGATTTGACTGAATATCTTTTTACTTTCGACGATCATTCTGTTCTTAAAGCTATCTGGCACGCCGAAGAGACATTCTTGTCTTTGGAGCCACCTTTTAGAAGTGACCCAAACGATGGAATAGTCACAGAATTGCTACAAGCAAAAACAGATGCCTTTTCTCAGGCCTGGAGAGCGTTGCGTGAAGAGAAATTACATCATATCACTGGAGACGTAGTCCAGATACTTGCATCTTCATGTGTTGTGACAGCGATTTTTATCGAATGTCTTCCCCAACCACATGGCGCTCGAGTACAGGAACTACGCAAAAGCAGCAGACGCCTGTGGCGAGAGATATGTGAATATGTTTCAAGTGGAGAGGACACCACTGTTCAAGCTTGCTTGGATATCTTGTCACCAATAATTTCTTCGGCTCCGTGCTTGAAAGATCCTGATGACCCTGTTTCAAGAGCCCTTGATGATCTTGCATCTCCACTCATCAAGACTCTGGAGGAGCGGCGACACTCTCAGGGGTCTGAATCGTTTCCTTTGGAGCCCGAAGCAATGGATTTGGACGACGCTCTTTCGATTCGGAATGAGACCACGGTGCAGGATTCCGTCATCGGCTTGAATCGCGAATGCGTGCCTATCTTTTCCGATATTATTGCTTTCCAACGCTGTCTTACGATACAACTGTCGATTTTCCATCTTGGCGGTGCTCATGTCAGCGAAAATGGGGACTCAGCTCAGACATCATTGATTAGCTACCTGAGAACATTCAACGAGACAGACGTTTTGTCTGCTCAGAATTTCCTGCCAAAGGTCTTCTCCGATACTTCTGAACTGACACGCACAAATGTCTTGGATGTTCTGGAACACTTTGCCGAGACGTGTTTGCAGTCTTATCGACTGGAGCGTTGTGAAGGTGCCCAGTGCCTCTGCATATATCTGATGACGTGTTTCGTGGATTTTTGGACAACTGAAGAAAGTGATGATCTACACGATTCGGCGTCAGACCTATATGCATGGTTCATTCAAGTGCTTGTGGAGAAGAGGAAGGCTTCTCCCCGAGTTCTCATCGCACTTACTGAACTCCTGGAGAGGGTGATTAACTCTAATCCAGCGTATTCGATGGCCGAGGACGGCCCCTCGTCGCGCACAAGCTTGTTCTATATTCTCCAAGAGGGAGATATGTCGGTAAAATTCAGTGTTGCGAAACTGATCCCCAATATATTTGGTCGATTCCTGCTGAGAGATCATGAAGCCATATTCAATGACGTTCTGGAAAGCCTACCTAAAGACCCCGATTGGAATGAGGGCATAGCTTTACGATTATACGCATTAGCCCAGCTGGCCTCCCGTTGGCATACTTTGCTCCGCAGAAGTATCTATCATATCTTCGAGACTCCTGGCCAAGTACCAGAATCTGCTCGATATGCCAGAAAATGCCTACGAGACGTCTCAAATGCGTTGAAATTGCGAGACGCGAAAGAAATATTTCAGCTGTTTTCGCCGCAGATCTTGTACACTTGGACTGAAACTCAGTCGATAACGTCGATGCCTTTTACTATCTTTGGGTATTCGAGCTTAAAAGAGATGCTGATAGACGCGCAAGATGAGCTCGTCGGCCAGATCATGATGCGTGCAAACGATCAAGATGCCATCGAGCTTTCCAAATGTCTCGGAAGCCCTTTTGCAGATCTTCTGGCTGAATCGTTTCACAAGGCTGAGGCATACACGATAGCTCGTGACATCAGCATTCCCCCTTCGCAAGATAGTCAACCAAAGGGAGTGGAGAGTCGGATAAAGAAACAACTTGGTACGGACCAATTTGTGAGATTGGTCGAAATAAAGTTTCCTGAAACCGTCGCGACGCTGTTCAAATCCCTTTGCCAGGAGGAGCAGATTGAGAGGGCCTTTGCAAAGCGTTCAAATTTTCGTTTTGCTGCTGACAATTTGCGACGTATTACAGAAAAGAGCGCGTCAAGTGCTCTTCTTCCGGCTAGCCAACAGCCATCGTTTAGAGCTCGTTATCTCCTGGATGAGCTCGAGTTTCTTTGCAAACGAGCCGGTTATGATTTAGAAACAATGTGGACTCCAGCGTTGGTGTCGTTCGTTTGTCGAACGTTGTTGGAGTCGATTCAACCTGCACTTGGCTCGCTCTATGCTTGTTCTGTCCTCAGGAAAATACGGATCCTGGTGTGTCTCGCCGGTCCCGTCATCGTTCAAGATTATCCCCTCGAACAGCTCTTACACGCTCTCCGCCCTTTCTTAACAGATTTCCACTGCTCTGAAGACGCACTGGGTTTATTCTGGTATCTTCTTGAAGCTGGAAAGCCTTACCTAATCGAGCATCCGGGATTCGTCGCAGGAATTGCAGTGTCGACGCTTGTGTCGCTTAGAGACTTTCTCACTTCGCTACCAGAAAGCACTACGCAGGAAAGCCAATTCAGGACTGTGCTGTCGAAGTCTCAAGAATTTCGTGAATGGCTCGGCGACTTTCTAGAAAACTATAGGCCGTCTAATCTTAGCGATGACGTGGAGCAATCATTTCGGAGAATGATACGATCGTCGCAGAAGTGCAGTACGGCGGGAAATGCTGTCAAAGGGACCTATGAGAGTGAACTTTTGCTCGAATTGCTGCAGGACAGATCATCTGGCCGCAATCTCTTGAATGGTTCAGTCTCAGATCTGGTTCTTTCCCTCCTGTGTAGAGGTTTTCAGATGCCTTCTGATCTCCACAATGATGTCCTAGGAGGGGACGAGGATGCAGCCAAAAGCACAGTAGCTGTGTGGCAGACTATTCAGAACGGCATTTCTGAAAAGGAATATCGGTTATGGGCTGCTCGAGTAATTGGACGAGCATATGCCGCAACCGGTCAAATCAGTGAGCAGTTACTTAGAGAACAAGACACTGAGCTGTTCAAAGCTCCGGTTCGGATCACAGATCCTTTTCTTGCATCTAAGGTCACCATTCTTCATATTCTCTGCGGCATTTTATTTAACAGCAATCGTTCCTATTTGGGACTTGTGGAACGAACGCTGCAGCTCATCGTCAGCAAAATCGCCAGCTATCCAGAGCTTGAACATTGCGAGCAGGCAATACCGCCTTCCCTCCTGAAGGCCCTTGTGTGGACTCCTTATCACTGCCCTGACATACGTCTCTCGTTCTCCGAAGTCAGTAACAGTGCGAGCTGGCCAAGCTGGGACCCCAAGCTCTCTGCCGCTGAATGGGCGCGCGATCTTGCGTTGTCACTAGCAGTCGCAGCTGCAAATGATCCAGTCATCGGGCCACTAAGGAAAATCCTCTACACTGTTCCTGATCTTGCTACACGGCTTCTGCCGTATATCCTCCATGACGTGCTTCTATCAGAGATTGAGGGTGATCAAACGTCCCGCCAGAAAGTCTCCGAAGTGTTTGGAGAAGTACTACAGAACGTGGAGGAAACGACTGTTCCTCATGCACAGATAGTCATCAATACTATTTTGTATCTTCGGAATCAACCGAAGCCACATGAAACGACAATCGTTGAACGAGATGACTGGCTCGACGTTGACTACAGTCAAGCAGCTTCAGCAGCGAGCCGATGTAGGATGCATAAGACGGCCCTCCTCTTCATCGAAATTCAAGCATCCCGGGCGGCAAGTGGGAATCGTCGGTCGTCCATGGTGAAATATAGTCCTCCTCCAGGCTTACTTCATGATATATTTAGAGCGATCGGTGATCCAGACCTCTTCTACGGCATCCAGCAGGACGCAACCCTGGAATCGGTGATGGAGAAGCTCGACTACGAGAGTGCAGGATACAAAAACCTGCTCTTTCAGAGTGCTCAATATGACAGTGACGTGAGATTGAAGGGCAATGGTAACACTTATGGGATCATTAAAGCACTCAATGCGACGAACCTTCAAGGCGTTGCTAGCGCCATGCTTTCTGCTCCTAGCAACTCCGAGGGCAGGACTGCTTCACTTGACTCTCTTCTGTCAACTGCTATGAGTCTGCAGCAGTGGGATATTCCCGTTCCTCCATCACATCCGTCAGCGACTGGTGTCCTCTTCAAAGCTTTTCAGAATCTGAATACGTCAGGGGATAAGGATGAGGTTCTGATCTTTAATAACGAATGTTTCCTGGAGATTCTAGACCGCCTCACTGACAAAAACCGATCCGTAACGTCGCTTCGAGATTCCATGAGAGCCCTCGGCTTACTGAGCGAAGTCGATGACGTCCTACGTTCCACGTCTTCAGAGCAAATAGAGCAAATGTGGGAAAGGATGACATCTCGAAAAGCCTGGCTGCAAGCCGAAAGGTATGTGTGGTTTCTCCCGCAGAAATGGAGTACTGGTGCTGAGTATCTTCATGTAGTTTCCAAGACATTGCGCCGATACTCTTCTGTCGCGAGACTCTCTTCTCATCAATAAAGAACAAGGACTATTTGAAGTCATCAACAAAATTGACGTCTAGGAACGCGCAATTGTTGGAGGTAAAAGCTATAAGGGAGTCGTTCAAAATCAGCAGAGATCTCGACGGTTCTCAGGAATCGTTGAAGTCTGCTATCTCCCTCTCAAAACTTGTGCAGCCTTGTGCAGCTCTGGGAATTAACATTGATGGAGCAGCAAAATTTGATCTAGCGAATGTACTCTGGGACCAGGGAGAGATGACCACGTCAATTCGCATGCTTCAGCAATTGAATGAGAAGAATGACCTGCACAAGCAAGCTCTCGTAGTGAGTCGTGCTGAGGTCCTTGCGAGCTTGGTAAGCAACCAACTGATTTCCTCATTGTCTTCGCATCTCCCCCACCCCCTTTCCCGTTTCCCAGATAAGTGACTGAGAATATACATCTAATAAATTCAGGGACATCATGTGGCGGAAGCACGTTTGGAGAAGCCGGAAACTATTATTCAGGAGTATCTCGTTCCTGCAGTTAAGGAACTCAAAGGAAACTCTGAAGGCGAAGAGGCCGGTCGCGTTTTCCACCGTTTCGCAATGTTCTGCGACCAGCAACTGCAGAATCCAGAGAGCTTGGAAGACTTCCAGCGCGTCGAGCAACTCCGTGATCGCAAGGAGAAGGAAGTCCTGGCTCTTGAGAAAATGATGGAGGCGGCTGAGGGCAAGGAGAAGGAATCGCTCAAAATGCACCGGACCAAGGCGAAGCAGTGGTTTGATCTGGACGACCGCGAGTACCAGCGACTGAAACGCAGTCGCGAAGCTTTTCTGCAACAATGTCTCGAGAACTACCTTCTCTGTCTGAAGGCCTGTGACACGTACAACAATGATGCTCTTCGCTTCTGTGCCCTATGGTTGGATAAGTCTGGAGATCCCAAAGCAAACCATGCAGTGTCCAAATTCATCGAGCAAGTTCCCAGTCGGAAATTTGCCCCCTTGATGAACCAATTATCTTCTCGTCTCCTCGATGTTGCCGATGACTTCCAGGCCCTGCTCTCCGCTCTGATATTTCGGATATGCGTTGAGCATCCATATCATGGCATGTATCAGATATTTGCGAGTAGCAAGTCCAGAGGTGGCAAAGATCAAACGTCTCTATCGCGTTATCAGGCAGCAGGCAAGCTTGTGGAGAAATTGAGGAATGACCGGCACGCGGGCCCGACTTGGGTCGCTATCCACAACACAAATATCAGCTACGTGAGGTTCGCTGCCGACCGGTTGGAAGAAAAAGTCAAGAGCGGTGCAAAGGTGCCGCTGAGGAAGCTTGCTACTGGTCAACGCCTGGAACAGGACGCGACGAGCCAGAGACTCCCGCCTCCCACGATGAGGATTGAGCTTCGCGTTGACTGCAACTACAGTGATGTTCCAAAGGTTGTCAAGTTCAGCCCAGAGTTCACCGTCGCGTCGGGTGTCAGCGCACCGAAGATCGTCACGGTTCTTGCCACCGACGGTTTACGCTACAAACAATTGGTAAGATGATGTTGTTGTGCTTGTCGAACAGCTAAATTGACAGTTTTTCCAGGTTAAAGGGGGCAATGACGATCTGAGACAAGACGCCATAATGGAACAAGTCTTTGAACAAGTCAGCAATCTCCTCAAAGACCACCGCGCCACTCGTCAGCGAAATCTCGGGATTCGGACGTACAAGGTGCTACCGCTTACTTCGAATGCCGGTATAATCGAGTTTGTTCAGAATACCATTCCCTTGCACGACTACTTGATGCCCGCGCACCAGAGATATTTTCCAAAGGATATGAAACCAAACGTATGTCGCAAACATATCAGCGACGTTCAGACACGATCTGTGGAACAACGGATCCGAACATTTCGCCAGGTGACGGACCACTTCCATCCAGTGATGCGATTTTTCTTTATGGAAAAGTTCAACAACCCGGACGATTGGTTCAGTAAAAGACTCGCGTACACACGGAGCACAGCGGCGATTTCCATCCTTGGCCATGTCTTGGGGCTTGGAGACCGCCACGGTCATAATATCCTCCTCGACGAGAAAACGGGGGAGGTGGTTCATATCGATCTTGGGGTGGCTTTTGAACAGGGTCGCGTTCTTCCTGTGCCCGAGGTCGTTCCCTTCCGGTTGACCCGCGATCTGGTGGATGGGATGGGCATCACCAAGACGGAAGGGGTCTTCCGCCGGTGCTGCGAGTTTACGCTGGAAGCTCTGCGGGAGGAGTCGTACAGTATCATGACGATTCTCGACGTGCTTCGCTACGATCCGTTGTACAGTTGGACCGTCTCTCCTTTGCGGATGAAAAGAATGCAGGAAGACCAGGAAGCTGGAGACGGGCCCCCGGTGCTCAACGGCATGGGGGGCAAAAGCAATGCTAATGAGCCAAGCGAGGCAGATCGAGCGCTGACCGTTGTGGCCAAGAAACTGAGCAAGACCCTGAGTGTGACTGCGACGGTGAATGAGCTGATCCAGCAGGCGACGGATGAGAGAAATCTCGCCCTGCTGTATTGCGGTAGGTCTCCAACCTTGTGTTTTTCCCTTGTACTTTTCTTCCCAAAATGTGAGCTAATGCAAACTTCTCAGGATGGGCTGCTTATGCCTAAAACGAATTTTGTCATATCGTCGGGTCAATGGTTGGTTGTGAATCCTGATCCTGCCGTTTTGTTTGGTGTCTATAGCATTACGACCTGTGTTGCTGTTGGCGCTATTGTACAGTATATACTTTACTTCTGGATAATATGGGACGTTTTTTTTTTCGTTGATGGGTTACATGTCAATACATTTTGAGGAATTAGGGAAGATTCTTGAATTGGTAGCAAACACTTACTCCGAAAATTGAAAACCGTGTTTTTTACGAGCATTTTCAGAAGCGTTGCAGTAAGGGAAGCTGTTGACATGGCCTAGCGGCTATCGACAAGCACAAGCTGCGCTAATTAGAAGCTGGCCCCCATCACATGGAAATCGGCTGCGTAGCAATTTGCGCCTTCGTCTGGAAGTAAAGACCAGTCTTCTCTCTTTTTTTTAATGGCTATTATCTTCAGTCTATGCTGCTACCTATCATAGTCTGAGTGTTATCGCCTTATTTTGTCTAAATCATGGCTGCAGCTCCCAAGGCTCTGATTCTCATGGCAGATTACGGTCATGATCCAACGGGTGAGTTAGTCCTGGAGTTATTACTACTTATCGACCAGAATAGTCATGGATTTATGCTTAAGTTCTCTTTCTCTTCTGCTGTCGTAGAGACTGCTGTAGCTTTCACTATATTCAAGGATGCGGGATTTGAAGTCCATTTTGCAACGGAGACGGGCAACGCTCCCAAATGCGATGGCCGCATGCTGTACGGCATCACGGGAAAGCTGCTTGTGAGAATGCTCCTTCTTTCTTTCTGCTTGTCAATTCTTTTTATTGCTTCATAGAGTGTGTTACTTTCGCTGATGATTACTTCCTTCCTATTCAACGATGACCAGGGCGCCAGCAAGAAAGCAGCCAATCAGTATATCACGCCATGATCAAAGACCCTGCTGCTCAGCACTCGCTGTCATGGTCAGACCCCAGCTTCTCGCTGCTCCATTATGACCTCCTCTACTTTCCCGGCGGCCACGAGAAGTCCGTCCAGCAGATCATCGACTCCGCCTCTCTCCAGAGGCATGTTGCAGAGTACTTTCCGCAGACCCGGAAACCGAGTCGCAAGACCGTGGCTGCGATCTGCCATGGCGTGCAGACTCTCTCTGCGGCCACTCTGCCGGATGGAAAGAGTGTGCTGCACGACGCGACGACGACGGCGTTGCCTGGAGCAATGGAATCGGCTATCTTCTGGCTGACAGGCCCTTCCTGGGAGATTATTATAAGACCTATGGGAAAGGAAGTGACAATGTGGAGACGATCGTACGTTTTATTAATCCCTCTGATTTGATCAATTGAATCTAGCTGGTGTCGACTAATTGATTAATTCTCTGGACAAGGTAAGAAAGAGATTGGATGACCCAGGAAAACAATATAAGAATAACCTTGGACCTGGACCGTGAGTTTTACCACTGTCTGCAGATACAGTCTTTATGATTTCGATGGAACTTAAGCTCATATAACTATCCTTTCTTCAGGTTCATTCACGAGGACACGAACTACAACTACATCAGTGGCAGGTTCCCCCCTGACACCGCCGCGCTCGCGAAGAGGACTGTCGAGTTGGTGAAGCAGGTATATCAGTCATGATTATTAACTAACCTGATTTAATTGGGCATGAAACTGTATATCTACGTGCCACTGCCCATTTACTATACCGAATTGTTACATAACACAGAAACTGTCACGTTTAGATAAACAATATCAATGTTAATATTAATATTTATGACAGTGAATCCCTCTTCATATAACATTATTAATAGCTAGCACAACTTCTATCATTATCTCATGGGCCTAGAATCCGCCCGCTGCCAGCGGCACGGAGTAAACTCGGCCAAGCCCGTAATTAACCAACAGAACTTTTTATTTATCACATCACTACGTGTTCTTTCCTGGCTCATCAATCCTTTTGCCACAACAAAAACAATCATACGTCCTGCGCAATGTGAGCAAGAATTATCCTACTCGAGGCTGTTTTTTTTACCGGACCCCGTGATTTTCTGCGAATATTCAGGCGTTTACGTTGTGTTATGAGCTTATAGAGGCGTTGGTGGGTCATCATATACTTGAGTACTTGCTGGAAATTCATGTCATACTAATTTTCGTATTGTCTGTCTCTGAGTTTATTAAATTAGCTTTATTTGCCATTTTCCAAACTTGGCTGTCTTGTTCCTGGGATCTGTATTTTTATTGTACGGAGTAACGAAACATTTTTTCTTCTGGGTTATTTCTTTTTTTATTTCTTATTTATTTTCGGATTCAGTTTAGTTGGCCTTTTTTTTTTGTCGTATTCTCTGTCCGTTTTTCTTTTGAATTCCTGTCTTTTGAATTCCTGTTCATTGTGCCTGCTGCTTGAATTTGGACCGCTGCTTGGATTTAAAACCGGCAGGGCAAGATGGCAGCAGCAGCAGCACAACCAACAGATCCCTCTGCTCCAAACCGAGGCATCGTGGTCTTTTCAGGTGGGAGTGCAGCCAACAGTCTGGTCGATGTCTTCAGCGCCGTAAGGGAGAGCAAGCAATGTACTCTCAGCTACATCATTCCCATCTCCGACAATGGCGGCTCGTCCTCTGAGTTGATACGCGTCTTTGGAGGTCCCGGAATTGGCGATGTTCGAAGTAAGCACCTCGTTGACTGCTACTGTATTACGGCAGGAGAGGAAGAAACCTACTGACTGAGCTGCCAGGTAGACTGGTGCGTTTGATTCCGGAATCACCACCAAACTCGGAACGCGCCGCGATCAAATGTCTTTTCAACCACCGACTAAGTGCGAATGCCGCTGCTGCTCATGATGAGTGGCAGTCGATCGTGGATGGCACGTCTCCCCTGTGGAAATCCATCACGCCCGCGAAGAAGGAGTTGATCCGTTCCTTCTTCAACCATCTGAATCTCGAGATCTTGAAACGGGCTCGCCCTCCGGCGTCGACATTCGACTTTACCTCCGCCAGTGTCGGGAATTTGTTCCTGACAGGCGCACGGCTGTTCACGGGCAGCTTTGAGAGCGCTATTTACCTTCTAGGTAGCATCTGCGGCGTCCCGTCTGACGTCGTCCGGGTGATTCCGGCGATCAACTCGAACTTCTCGCACCACATCTCTGCTTCCCTGGAAGATGGCTCTGTGATCGTGGGACAGAATAGCATCTCACATCCCTGCGAGGTTCCGGGCTCCCCGGGCCAATCCAATAGGAGGCCAAGCCTCCTGCTGGCGGACGGCGACGATGAAGAGGAAGACTCGTCCACCTCCGATGGCATCTCCTATGAAGACGATCATCTTCCGGGCTCACTTCCCAGTCTCCGACATAAGAACATCACCTTCAGCAAGACCAACACCGAAGAACTCCCATGCCGGATCTCACGCATCTGGTATATCAACCCTTACGGACAGGAGATTCGTCCCCCGGCAAACCCACGGGTCCTGGAGGCCCTCCGAGACGCGCAAGCTATTATCTACAGCATCGGATCTCTGTATACGTCCATCATCCCCTCGCTGATTCTACGCGGCATCGGGAAGGCAATCTCCTCCAGTCCGGCGCGGCATAAGATCCTGATCCTGAACGGGTCGCTGGACCGGGAAACTGGCCCGTCGTCGAATCCCTTCACCGCCGTGGACTTTGTCGAGGCCATTGTCCGCGCTGGCGAAGAGAGTCGAGGCAGAGGACTCCTGGGCGGACGCCGTCGCTACACAGACACGGTCACAACGACCCTCGCGAACAGCGCCAGCACCAACGCCGCGACAAACTCCACGCCTGCAATTGTCGAACCCCTACCTTCCGCGCGCGCACTCCCTTACACATCATACGTCACACACATTCTGCATCTTGAGGGACCTGGGACACCCAAAGTTGACCGGGAGCGTCTCGCGGCGATGGGGATCGAGACGCTACGTCTCTACGGGCGCAAGATCATGTCCGAAGACGGACAGACGGTGCTGGGGACACGGTACGATTCCACGGCCCTCGTGCAAGCCCTAGAAGTCGTACTGGGGAAAAAGGGCGATGCGATGGTCCGAGGGGGACAGGGAGGGGGCGCGAGCAGACGGAATACACTAGAAGGTCCTGCGAGGATGGAGAGGCAGGAGAATCGATAACTAAGATAGTAATAAAATAATAATTATTATTATAATTATTCCGACTGTGCATTCGTTAGGTTTGTTGTGCAGATATCCGTAACGGTTATGGGAAACTTCTTGAAAGGGGAAATATTTCACTTTATTATTGAAGAGAAAGGATCAAACCTATAGACTAGACCAGGTCATTATGGATTGTGATCCAAAGAAAAGAGAAAGAGAGAGAGAGAGAAAAAATCATATGGTGTCGTATCTATCTACTAACTAATCGTCCATTCATCCATCCATGCATCCATCCATCGCGTGACCAGTTCATGAGAAAAAGAAATAAAGAAATAAAACAAACAAGGAAAAAAAAGGCCAGGCGCTTGATTCATTCCTTTTTCTTTCAAAATCAAAACCAATACCAAGAATAAAAAACGCCCGCAAGATGCAGTTCCAGTTCCATATCCTAGCATTATTAAAGATTAAAAAGAAAAAAATTCATTTGATCTAGGACGAAGAAGTAGAAGAGCTTTTCTTCTTCGTCATCAGCTTCAGCTGTAACGGAACGAGATCTCGTTTCGGCCCGGGGGCATCCCTCCGCGAAAGCGGCTTTCGACAGACGGGACAATTGCCTCGAGGCCCCTTTCCAGACGCTGAATCTGCCCGCTGTTCTTCGCTAAAGCGGAGAGTGTCCATGATGCATTTGTGGCAGAATAGGTGGCCTGGTTGAGGAAGCAAGGGGTTAGCTTGTATGTATAGATGTAACGGGGATGGACAAGTACGTACCACATATTGTGCTTGTTGCGTCCGTTAGAGTATCCATGCACACGGGACATTTGTGCGATGTCAGGATGGATCGTCCCTTCTTGTCTTCCGAACTGGCCTGTGCCTTGACTGCATCTTCACGCTGTTTTGCGAGAGCCTTGGCCAGCGCCGATTCATCGTTCACTTCCGTCAGATCGACCGACTCGATACCCTCCAGGTCTATATTACTTCCATTGGCCCGAGCAGCTGATGAGGAGGAGGCTGTGGAGGACTCTACTACGGTCGGGGCAGCGCTGTCACTCAGTCGTCGCCTCTTTACGCCCCGAGGTTCGTGAACGGGTTGTGAAGATGGCGATGACGATGATTGCCCTGAGGGAGGGCTAGAACTCACGACGTGGACGTAATTTGGGGAATTGCTTTCCTCCTCGGATTCCGCGGGGTCTGAACTGACGGTCAGGTCGACGACCGCGGAAGACATTCTCCGCGCCATGTGGGATGATGTATGATTGTAGGCGACGATTGAATTGATAGAGAAGAGAGAAAATATCTGAGGATATCGGTTTGACCGTTAAAAAAAAGCGTGCTTATGTATCCCGCAGTAGTGGACTCAGCTCATCTCAGAGGGAATCGAAACCGTAGACGTCGTTCAGGAGCGAGAGGAAGGAAGATGTTGTCATAAACCGGCAACAATGAAAATATTCGCATCACTCGGTCGAATGTCTCAGAGGAAGCAGTGATATCGAAGTGCAAGAAACGCTTTCGGAAGCTGAGAAGTGAGCCTTGGGAGGACGGCCGTCGATATCCACAGGTAGTAGTGAGTTGCCTCCAAACGCACGAAGACTAATAGATCCTCAGACTAGCAGTGAGAGGGAGAGAAAAAGGAAAAAAAAAGAAGAGAGGAAGATGCTGTGGAATGCGTACATCGGCTTCAGGCTGCTCATTGATCGACGTCCTCCGTAGTGGCGGGACATGCATGCGGCAGTGACTGCTATCATCAGCAAGGTTATCGTCAATCACCCGTTTCCGGAAGGCGGTGAGATGCTGCGGATAAACCCGCCATCTCGATTGGCTGCAAAGCATTTCGGTGCCTCAGGCTTAGTCACGAACTTCAGGCATTCCTGCAGATCCCGCCGCCGCCATTCAAATTGAAATATTAACAATCCGATCTTCATTAAGCAAGCAGCGGTTGCCCATAGTTTTAGGTAACGCGCTGACGCAAGACCGACCCTCTGACGCTCCTGTCTTCGCGTCGCTTCGCGCATCGACCTGCGCTGCCATGACTTGAGGCTGCTTTCGTGGTCCCCTCTTTCCTCGATGTTGCGATATCCTGCGCATGCTCCTCGCAGGGGCATTGCGCGATCTTGCGCACCGATATTACGGCCGCTCTGGCCACACACTCTCCCTCCAAAGATCCTATTCCCGAATGGGAGAGTGTTTTTCGCCCAGTCGTCAACTGCTTCGCCGGGAGAGAAGCCAAAACTTAAAACCCTTTCAGGTATGTCAATTGACAATTTCCTTAGATTGTGGCAATGATACTGATGATCTTAAGTCCCCTCCTCCCCCAGGTTTAATGAGATCGGAGTGCAACAATTGAGCGACTATGTGCACTCGCAGATCTTCTTGACAAAACCGACTCCTCCAGACGAAAAGCTCGTAGCCTTGGCCAAGGACCACCTGTCACGCCATGATCTCTTGGGCAAATCGCAGGAGGCCGCCGAGCCCATCGCGTTCGACTTGCCACAGCTGAGTGGACAGACCTTGGACGAGCATTTCCATAAGTTGGGCATGGATTCCTCTGAGCCGTATCTGAGTTATGCAAAGTCCTATGCGCTGGCAAATAGCCCTCAAATGCCGCGGAAATGGGTGAGGAGGAGTGGATGGACGAAATACAACAGCGACGGCACTTGGGAACCGGTGGACGCCCCGGACGAGACAATGTTGACGTTTGATACGGAGGTTATGTGGAAGGAAACTACTTTCGCCGTCATGGCTTGTGCCGTCAGCCCGACAGCGTGGTACGCATGGCTGTCCCCTTGGCTTCTAGGGGAATCGGAGAGCGATCGCCATCTCGTCCCCCTGGGTGATCCGTCGAAGCCCCGCATTATCGTCGGCCATAATATCGGGTATGACCGCGCTCGAGTCCTGGAAGAGTACAGTCTGCAGCAGTCGCGGAATTTCTTTCTCGATACCATGTCCTTGCATGTGGCGGTCAACGGAATGTGCTCCCAGCAGCGCCCTACGTGGATGCGGCATAAGAAGAATAGAGATTTGAGGGACAAGATCGCCAGTGAGACCAATTCTGTCGAGCTCGCAGCGCTGCTGGAGAGCAAGATGCTCGCTGAAGAAGAGGAGGAGTTGTGGGTAGGGAGGAGCTCCGTGAACTCCCTCCGCGATGTCGCCAAGTTCCACTGCGATGTGACGATCGACAAGTCGCAGAGAGACTATTTCGGAGAGCTTGACAGGGAGGGAATCCGGGAGAGACTGGAGGAGCTGTTGGATTACTGCGCCGCCGACGTTGCAATCACTCACCGCGTGTTCAAGAAGGTCTTCCCGAATTTCCTCGATACTTGTCCCCATCCTGTCAGCTTTGGAGCATTGCGACATCTTTGCTCGGTTATCTTGCCGGTCAATGAATCGTGGGAGCAGTATCTCGCCAACGCCGAGCGGACATACCATCAGCGATTGGACGATGTTCGACGGAGACTGATCGAGCTCTGCGAGGAGGCTGTGAAGGTGAAGGATGACCCCACAATATACCAAAACGACCCCTGGCTGCGGCAGCTGGACTGGTCTGGCCAGGAAATCAAGATGGTCAAGGGCAAGAAGAAGGGAGATCCTCCGCGCCCGGCCGCTAGACAGAAGAAGCCTGGCATGCCGAAGTGGTACAAGGACCTCTTCTCCAGCAACAATTCAGAAATGAATCTGACGGTCCGGACGCGGATAGCGCCAATCTTGCTCAAGCTCTCTTGGGATGGCCATCCTTTGATCTGGTCCGACAAGTTTGGTTGGACCTTCAAGGTTCCTCTGGATGAGGCTTCGAAGTATGAAAACCAAGCAGTCACTCGTTGCGATATGTCCGAGGAGACGAACCTGGACCTTCGCGATGACCGGAAACATGCCTACTTTAAGCTGCCACACAAGGACGGGCCCCAGGCCCGGTGTGCTAATCCCTTGGCCAAAGGGTACTTGCAGTATTTCGAGAACGGGACACTGTCTTCGAAATATGCCCTTGCTAAAGAAGCCTTGGAAATGAACGCATCTTGTTCTTATTGGATTAGTGCACGGGACCGGATCTTGAATCAAATGGTCGTCTATGAAGAGGACGTGCAAGGACCCAAGAATGACGGCAAGAAACTGGGCTTCATCTTGCCCCAAATCATTCCGATGGGGACCATCACTCGGCGCGCTGTGGAGAACACGTGGCTTACGGCCAGCAATGCCAAAGCGAACCGCGTTGGGTCCGAACTCAAAGCCATGATCAAAGCCCCTCCAGGCTATGTCTTTGTCGGTGCAGACGTGGACTCTCAAGAGTTGTGGATCGCCAGTCTTGTGGGAGATGCTCAGTTCCAAATTCATGGGGGCAACGCCATCGGCTTCATGACACTCGAAGGCTCCAAGGCTGCTGGGACTGATCTGCACTCGCGAACCGCTAAGATTCTTGGAATTTCTCGGAATGATGCCAAAGTCTTCAATTACGGGCGTATCTACGGTGCTGGGTTGAAATTCGCAGCCACTCTGCTCCGGCAATTCAATCCGATGCTGTCGGACAAAGACGCCAACGAGATCGCGGCAAAACTTTACAAAGAGACCAAGGGTACCCGTACCACGCGTAAGATGTTGAGTGACAATCCTTTCTGGCGAGGCGGCACGGAGTCCTTCGTCTTCAACAAGCTCGAAGAATTCGCAGAGCAAGAGAGGCCTCGAACACCGGTCCTGGGTGCTGGAATTACGGAAGCCCTCATGCGCCGTTTCATCAACAAAGGCAGTTTCATGACTTCTCGGATCAACTGGGCTATCCAGTCCTCTGGTGTCGACTATTTGCATCTCCTGATCATCTCCATGGACTTCCTTGTCCGGCGGTACAATATCAAGGCTCGCCTGGCGATCACCGTTCATGACGAGATCAGATACCTAGTGAAGGAGGAGGACAAGTACCGGGCGGCCATGGCATTGCAGGTCGCCAATGTTTGGACTCGTGCGATGTTTGCGCAGCAAATGGGCATCGACGACCTTCCTCAGTCTTGTGCCTTTTTCTCCGCGGTTGACATCGACCACGTTCTTCGGAAAGAGGTCAACATGGACTGCGTGACTCCTTCTCACCCCAACAAGATTCCTCACGGGGAAAGCCTGGATATCCATCAGCTTATGGACAAGGGGTCTGAGGCATACCTCGACCCGTCCATCAAACCAATCGAGGCACCTGCCCCTGACAAGTATTCCTACACGCCACGGAAGTCGGTCATGTCAAGTCTTCAGAATGGCGACCAAATCGCTTTCATCAAGGCGCAGATTACCAGTGACGACAAGGAGCTCCGGGAAATCATCAGAGAGGCGATGAAGTCAGCAGCCGACGCGAAATCAGCATCGAGTGTGACCACGGCGCGCTCAAACAAATTGGCTGCTAAAGCTCCTGCTGCGCCGAAACCGGTCGCTGCTGAACCGCAGAAAGCTATCCTGATGGAGGTCCAACCCAAGCTTTATCACGACTTCCGCAACCCATCGCAAGGCAAACATGTCAATGCCGCACACAAACAGACCGCTTTCCCCCTTTCCAAATACCCTTGGAAACAGCGTCCTTCTTCTGCGCGATTGTGAGTGAAACGGGCAGGCAGCCTATGTGAGATACTTTCCTTTTCCTTCGATGGTGTATAATTTCCTCTCTTCTCTTTGCTTCTCCCTTTCGATCGATTTGATTTTCCGAACTTCGACCGTGCCACTCATACCGGTTTTCTTATCCTCACCGCCTGTCTTCGAACCATCTCTTCTGTTTCATTACTACCGTTGTCGGCATCCAGACATTATGTGAGCCGACTGTTGTTGCCATATGTTGTATATATTCTAATTGCATTGGGCTGGCGTCTGGCTTCTTGTTTAGTGGGGTATGGTATGTGGATGGGTGTTAGATGGATGAATGGATGTGTATGTGTGTGTATCACCAAATACCTAACGTGTATGTATGTGTGAAAGGCTATGTCTGTATAGATAATGCGATGTATTATCTATTTCAGTTCGCTTCGTACTGGGTATTTATTAGCTTATAACGGATATAATTATTTTTCATTTTGCTGCAGATAGACTTAGGTTGTGTTTTGTGTTAGAGTTGGAGCAGGTGACTCCAACTTGGCACACGTCAGACGGGGAAGTCACGTCTCCACGTGGGGAAAGAACCTTGGAATTGGAAGCTGTTCCAAGTTCTGGCGTCAATCTGCCTTTCTTGAGTTTAATTGATTTAGTTTCCTGATCTTAAGGTTTCAATTCTTTTTTTGCTTTTCTATTTTTGACCTAGAGATGGCCCTAGCGCATCTTATCTTAAACAGTTCCACTTGTATCCTCAGCCTCCACGCCATCAGCAGCTTTTGTTTCATAACCCGCAGCCGGTTCAGGGGTTCCTGAATGTGACGACGCAACAGCAGAAGGATAGAATTGGCTTGACAGCCGTCTAACCATGAGCATCCAGGCCCATGATTATGCCCCAGGCCATGTGCCATCGCCTGCTACCGTCCCGGACCAGATCGATCTCGAAGCCCAACCGCATCCACCGCCGCTGCGTATTAACACGGACGTCGAGGAGAACCTGGCCTCCCCTGATACCTTTCTTCCGGGCCGAGTCTCTATCGGGTCGATCAGGCGACGGGTGAAGAGGTCCAACACCGCGCGTTCTTACTTCAGAGAGGGCCTCAGCCCGGATCACAATTGGGAACCGGGAAAGGAACCGGGAATCGATCCCAAGAAGCCGCTACCACCTGATAGCATCGAGTGGTCTCCGTCGCTACCGGTAGAACTTTATAGAAGATGCGAAATCACGGTCGTGGACTTCTCTCAGCATGAGATGCGCCAGTATGCGCTCGACAACGACACGCTTGAGCAATTCCTGCAGAAGGAACGAGAGCCTTGGGTACAATGTCGGTGGATCAATGTCAACGGGTTAAGCTGGGATGTCATTCGGATCCTGGGAAGCCACAAGAACCTGCACAGGCTGGCGATCGAGGATCTCATGCATTCCCACAATCGCACCAAGGTCGATTGGTATTCCGATCACGCCTTCATTGTGATGTCACTACAGAAATTGGTGACACTCCGCCGTGATGATAAGAGCGATTCGGATGATAGTAGCGATGAAGACAAAGATCCCAACGGGGGAGATGACACAATCTCCGATCTCAGCGAGAAAATACCGAGGACGCCCAAGGAGAGGAAAAACTGGTGGGTGATCATGGCCGCGCTCGGAGATCTGCTCATCCCGCGCAGATGGAGGGAAAAGAAGAAGGAGAAGCATCATAAGGGTTCTGGGCGACTGCCTGGTAGCGTGGAGAGGCCATTCGATCGGGAAGCGCTTCATGGAGATCTCCGTCAAGTCCTGCCTACTCCGACTCGGAGTCTGCAGCGCTATCGAGGTGGACCGAACGAGGAGCGGATTGAGTTTATGGAGCGCCATGCTGTTCTCGCCTCACGAGGCCTGTGTGTGACGATCGAGCAGGTGTCAATCTTCCTGAGCGCCGATAACACGGTATTATCGTTTTTTGATGCCAGCGCTGGTGACGTCGAGGCGCCGATTATCAAACGTCTTAGTTCACCAGAGACCATATTACGTCAGTCGTGTGATGCCAGCATGTTGGTGCAGGCCATCCTCGATGCCATCATCGATCTGGCGATCCCCGTGAGAATGGCTTACCAGGATGTAATGGGCGACCTAGAGGTCGGAGTCTTGACTGACCCGAACATCGAACAATCCAAGAGCCTGTACATTCTCACCTCCGAGATTGCCGTTCTCCGGAACGCCATGCAGCCGATGGTGGCCGTCATCAACGCTCTCCGCGACCACCGGTCAGAACCGATGATTACTCCGGGTTTGGGCGCTGTCAAACCCGGTTCGACAAACCCTTACTTTGCGCCATCATCGGGCAACAACTCAGGCTTCATTGGGACCGCGCCTCCTAATCTGAAGAGCATGGGTGGTTCGACGGTGACGATCAGCGCCATGTGCCATACGTACCTTGGTGACGTTCTCGATCACTGCATCACCATCGTCGAGGGGTATGACCAGATGAGGCGGTCTGCTGATAACATGATCGATTTGATCTTCAACACTATCGGTAGGTGCCAGAGGAAATCGATTGAAGTTCCTTGGACTAGCTAACATATTTGGGTGATGCTAGGCGCTTACCAGAACGAGAGCATGAAACAGCTGAGCCTGGTGACTTGTTTGTATCTTCCTTTGACTTTCTTGACGGTAAGTTATTACCTACTTACGCAGCAAGCGATCCTCGAAACATGCTGACTCGTAATAGGGTTATTTCGGGATGAATTTCGTGTACTTTGACGGCGTCCACAACCATAGCGATGCGTATGTCTACTACCCGTTCTTCTTCTACTACTGTTCGAGAGATATACTAATCAACCAAATCAGTTACTTCTGGGAGATAGCTGTGCCTTTTGTCGTCGTCACCACCGTCTTCCTAATGTGAGTACTTATTACCGGGAAACAGTATGGGATTGAAGGTTAGTTAATGCTAATGTACCGTCACAGGCGCGACAAGATCATGCGCTACTTCCTGAAGCTCGCCCAAAAACGGCTCTTCTTCAGTTCGAGAAAACGGAAACAGAGAAGAGAGGGAAAAAGGAAAATATACCCGTAATTCTTACGGTTGATGTCTAGTGAAGCTGGTCTTCGCTTTTTGCAGAGATTACTTCTATACCCGCCAATCGAACAGGATTGGCCTGTATCATATTATACATATTTGTGCACGGAGGACCCGAATGCAAATGCTCTTTTTTTTTTTTTTTGATTCGGGGACGCTGCTGAAATCTTCTTTGTATAGATAGGTAGATGAAAGAACCCTTCTTTCTTGGCCATATCATATCAGCATGTATATAGTACACACATACATACCTACATACATTACATCGATCCTTAATCACAATTTTTGGCAATTAAACCTCAATTTTATTCTATATTTGTTTTTTTTTTAAATTTAGAACGACCGACTTCGATATGCAAAGTACGCCTTCCAGGGCAATTTCCAGTCAGAGCGGAGCAGCACCGGGTTGAAAATGTCGAAGTCGACCTTTTGCAGTCGGTCCAGCCACAGCTGCGTTGATACAGCAGGCATGAAAACCCCGAAGCTGCGCTCGACATCTTTCAGTTGTCGCTCGTAGGGAGACTGCTGGCTAGCAGCAGTGGCGTCCTGTTGGGATTGTTGTTGTTGGTCTCCGTATTCGTGACCCTCCTCTCCCTCATGCTCGAATTCATGGCCTACATCTTTGCCCGCGCGCAGATTCTTCAGCATCTGTCGCGCCGTGATGAGATGGTCGCTGGCGCGCGTTGCGACGGCAAACACGGCGTCGCGAAGGCCCGGGGCCTCTGCCCCGTGGCGGAAGACGTCTTCTTCCTTGACGCCTGCCTGCGCCATGATATCCAACGGCAGTGTGATTGCGCCCTGCTTTGTGCCACCACTGTGCGTCCCGGGCTGGTTTGAATGCTGATGACTTGGCGGGGATGGAAAGGCTACGAGCGGGAGACCGCGCAGTACGGCTGCTATCCCAGCTGCCTTTCCGATGTGTGACGCGAGGTGGTCCGCCGTTAGAGACGTCATTGGCAGCGCGGCCAGTGTCAGATATAGTAAGGTCGAATAGGTATTCTCCGCGTAGGACTCCAGCGCAGCGAGGTTTGTGTATGGCGCGTTGGTAAGGGATTGCTCGCGCGCGTTGATCATCCGCAGGAACCAGCCCTTGCTGATCCTCGCTCGACCATCCGTTCGCGCATGCAGGTCTGAGACAGCCGCGCCCAGCAAGATGGCAATGGGCTCCTTCGGCGGCGAACCCGCGAGGGTGCGGGTAACGGTGTCGCGCCAGAATTGCAGCCGCATCAGCCCGATTGTGTATGAGGAGGTCGTGTCGGCGATCATGGAGAGGGAGATGTTCAGTGCTCGTAAGGCGAAGTAGAAGGGTTGCGTGGGCTGGGGGATGAAGATGCTGAGGATATACGAGGGACGGTCATATTTTCTATATGCAGTAGTTTGCTAGTTAGCGATATCCGGGTGTTGTTGTAAGACTGGGAAACCCAAACAGAAGCTTTACCGGACAAGATCAGTGCAATACTGTCGCGCAGACTCAACTTCAGCCTCTGCGGCCCCTGTTATAGGTGCTCCAACTTCTGCAACTGGAGCTGATCTGGTGAAGGTTCGCCGTTGGTTGTGGTTGTTCCAGCTCTGCGGCCGTCGCAAAGCCTCCGCATAGCGTGGAGAGAAAGATCTTTTCAAGCATGACATGGTGGACTAATTGCAGAGAATAATATTCTTCAGTTCAAATTCGGAATCCTTCCAGCTAGCTAGCTAACGCATGGCTATGAAGATGCTTTGTTTGCGGGATGGTGCTGAGCAGATAGCTCCATGGAGCTATGGCCAATATCTTTGAAGATGAATTCTCTGGTCGATGTTATTTATAAGTGGATGGAACGTCAAGAGTGATGCGATCGCAGATGATATACTTTAATGTAATTTAAACAAGAATGTGAAGGACAATAACCGTAGTCCTCTATTGTCAGCATCTTTGGAAATTTCAAGTTGTTTTCCAGCTAGCTTTTTTCACTAGAATGACGTCGGGCCGAGAATGAGATGCGGGCGCGTCTCTCGGCGCGTCTTCCCAAACCAGCCAAATTGATATGACTTTGCATTCTTCATCTCCAACACCAGACAACAGCACATTTTTTTTGGTCAAAGATTCCCTCACGTTCACCATGAGTCTGGGAGATGTCGATGAACGGCCAACCAAGAAACGGCGCTTTTTTGTGGAGGAAGAGGATGAGATTGCATCTTCCAACGAGCAGGCCGTCACGCGTGAGAGCCCTGACGCGTCTTTCTCACACAGAAACCTCGAAAATGGCACATGGGAGAGGGAACGTACGCTGAATACATCAGGCGATGGAATATCCGTGGAAAATGCAGACGACGTTGATACCAGACCTAATGGCATACACGAGCCGGAGCCGGACCAGCAGCCTCCAGCAGGACGACAGAATGGAACCACTTTTGATACAGAGCTTTTCTGCAGCATTGTCGGACAGGAGATCCCCCAAGATACGATAATGCAAATCCGGACCGCTGCGGGCGATAACATGGAGAGAGCCATCAACATGTTTTTTGACGGGTCGTGGAAGAACGGCAGCCACACGCCTTCAGCTGTTCAACAGCCTTCTCGGGTAGAGTCCACAGAAGTGACTTCCGAGGAACCTCCGGAAACGGCGCAAACGAAGGATATAAAAGAATGGAAAGCACCGGAGGGAGCAAAGGTTCTTACATCTATGCCTTATCGTAGATACATCGGCGCCTTTGGAGTCGGGGCATGGGCAACGAGAAGCGGTACTAATCTCCTTCGTCATGACGAACCGGTCAGAATCGAACGCACACGGTCGCAGCCTTTGACAAAGTTACGCCGGGGTGGAAAAGTCATCGTGAATCAAAAAGCGGACGTCTTGACTCGTTTCACGAACAAAAGGGGCGAAGAGATTGGACGTCTCCCTCAAGAGACTGCGGAATGGGTTTCGACGCTCATCGATCAGAGGATCTGCGATTTTGAAGGCGTTTGCGTATTCGCCCCTGACCGGATCAGGGTTAATGATACCATCTACTTGCAGCTCCGATGTTACCTCCTCAAGGACGCGTTTGAACCCGACAATTTCAAGAGTCTGGACGATAACAGATCGACTGGCCTGTTTGAGCAGAAGGAGAGTTTGGAGGAGCGAGACTTGCGTCTCCGTCAAGTCGCCCTGGTTAAACTCTTCGATGAGATTAACCTCCTCCCAACTTCTACCAACGAGACTACTGTGAAGCATAAGAAGGAAGGGCTGCTTCGCGCAGCTGAAATGGCCGAGCAATATGACAAGAACAAAAAGGACAACCTGAAAGATACCAACGAGCTAGGAGATTTGTCCCAGGAGGAAGAGTCAGCCGAACTGGAAGAGGATCAGCTCGACACGCTGTACAAGAAGGCCCAGTCCTTCGATTTTAGCACCCCAGAATCCCAGCCTGCGGAAACATTTGCGATGAACCTTCGTAAATACCAAAAGCAAGCTCTTCACTGGATGCTCGCCAAGGAGAAAGACGTCAAGTTGGACAGGGAGACCTCGATGCACCCGCTGTGGGAAGAGTACAAGTGGCCGTTGAAGGATGTCGATGACAAGGTTTTGCCATGCGTGTATCGACAAGACTACTTCTACGTGAACCCTTATTCTGGCGAGCTGAGCTTGGAGTTTCCAGTCCAGGAACAAAATTGCCTGGGCGGAATTCTTGCCGACGAGATGGGTCTGGGCAAGACAATTGAGATGCTCAGTCTCATACACTCAAACCGGATCATGCCGGATGCTGATCGCTCCGTCAACCGTCTGCCACGGCCTCCCAGGTCATCTACGGGGGTAGTTTCGGCCCCTTACACGACGCTAGTCGTTGCACCAACTTCACTTCTCTCTCAATGGGAGAGCGAGGCTAACAAGGCTTCTATTCCGGGATCTCTCAGAACCGTCATCTACTACGGCGCGGATAGAAGTGTGAATCTGAAGACTCTTTGCTCTGCAGCGAATTGTGCCTCTGCTCCCCATCTAATCATCACGAGCTACGGAGTTGTACTGTCAGAATACCGCAGCCTCGCATCTCGACCACTGCAATCAGCTGGCGGTCACAGCGGATTGTTCTCCCTCGAGTTCTTCCGGGTTATCCTTGACGAAGCTCACCTGATCAAAAACCGCCGCTCTAAATCGGCTCGGGCCTGTTACGAGCTCAAGGCCATACATAGATGGGTCTTAACGGGTACGCCCATTGTCAACCGGTTGGAAGATCTGTTCAGTCTGGTCCGCTTCCTGAAGGTTGAACCGTGGAGCAACTTCTCCTTCTGGAAGACATTTATTACGGTTCCCTTTGAATCGAAAGATTACGTACGCGCGCTCAACGTCGTGCAGACGGTCCTGGAGCCTCTTGTCCTTCGTCGGACGAAGACGATGAAGACGCCGGAGGGCGAAGCTCTGGTCCCTCTCCCTCCTCGGACAATTAAAATCGAGGAGGTGGAGCTTTCCCAGCAAGAACGCGAGATCTACGATTACATATACACCCGAGCAAAGCGTACATTCAACGACAATTTCGAAGCCGGTACCCTCCTCAAGTCGTTCTCAACTATTTTCGCCCAAATCCTGCGACTCCGTCAGACTTGCTGCCATCCGATCCTCACCCGGAATAAAGCGATTGTCGCAGAAGAAGAGGACGCTGCGGCGGCGGCTGATGCGGCGAATGATTTGAAGGACGACATGGACTTGCAAGAGCTTATCGACCGCTTCACCGCGTCTACTGAGTCGGCTGATTCTAATCAGCAACAGGACGCGGCAATGCGCTTCAGTGCTCATGCATTGAGGCAAATCCAGAACGAATCTAGTGGTGAATGCCCTATTTGTTCGGAGGAGCCGATGATCGAGCCTGCGGTAACGGGGTGCTGGCACAGTGCATGCAAGAAATGCCTCGAGGATTTCATTCGTCATCAAACGGACAAAGGCGAAGTGCCTCGCTGTTTCTCGTGTCGGGCACCCGTGACACGGCGGGACATCTTCGAAGTTGTCCGTCATCGGTCGCCGAACTCGACACCAGATGAGCAGGATCTTTACAGCAGTACACCTCCTTCTTCATCACAAGCGCCGCCCAAGATCTCTTTACGGCGGATCTACCCGCTCTCACCTTCTGCCCATACGTCCGCAAAGATCCACGCTCTGATATCCCATCTGACGCGCCTGCCTCCCAACACCAAGTCCGTCGTATTCTCTCAGTTTACGTCTTTTCTTGATCTTATCGGACCGCAGCTCACCAAAGCCGGGATATCGCACCTCCGGCTCGATGGCGCAATGCCGCAGAAAGCGCGCGCGGAAGTCCTTCGCCAGTTCACCAGTACGGAAACCTATGAAGAAGAGCTGGAGGACGATGACGATCTTGAGGCGAGCGGCCGTCCAAAAGGAAAAACTCAGAATAAGAATTCCACCTCCTCTCCCAATGTCCTCCTCATCAGCCTTCGCGCCGGCGGCGTAGGTCTGAACCTCACAGCCGCCAGCAACGTGTACATGATGGATCCATGGTGGAGTTTCGCAGTCGAGGCACAGGCGATCGACCGCGTGCACCGAATGGGCCAGCTGCGTGAGGTGTCCGTAACGCGTTTCATCGTCAAGGACTCCATCGAGGGGCGCATGCTGCGCGTCCAGGAGCGGAAGATGAACATTGCAGGCACGCTGGGTCTGCGGGTCGGAGGCGACGGGAGCGAGGAGGAGCGTCGCAAGGAGAGGATCGAGGAGCTGAAGTTGCTGTTTGAGTGATGATGAACCTGTCAACCTGTCGACTTTGTGTTCGGAAATTACGACCATGTTGACAATCTTTCTTGTTGTGGTATCTCTATTATTTGGCTGGAACAGGATAGAGGGCGGGGTAGTCGTTTTAATTAATAGATCCATGTCATGTATGTATGTACAGTACAGTATATCATCTATGTGATATCCCTTGATGTATGTATGCATATATCGCCTTGAAGGGGCTTTGTTTCTCTTTTTTTCTCTTTCTTTTTTCCTTGGTCTTGATTTTAGATAGGCAGATAAGTAGGCCGTTAGCGGCCATATCTCAATGGATACTGTCGACGAAGACGATAGGGCGATTGAATTTTGACTAAACTAGAATAGAAATCCTACAGTATATGACGGGGAGAAACAACGATGATTACAAAAGGAAAAAAAATCAAGAAGATGAGAAGATACATAAGCTGATTTTTGATATTCCATCTCATCTCCTTCCTTTCCTTCGTCTTGGGTATTTGCTCGCTTGGTTTCACGGGTGGGAGCACTACCACTACTACTATTTAGGACTCGTGGGCGCTGATAAGTAGGTATTAGCTTCTCATTAGTAGAAGAAGAAGAAGAAGAATAAATAAATAAATAAATTATAGATCCTGGGGAGAAAGAGAAAAGAAAAGAAAAAGATGTAATATATCATTGTAGTATCATGCTCATGCTCATGCTCATTTTCAGTTGACAGTAAGGAACATAAGAGAGTAAGTATATACATGCGTGCGTACATACATACATACATAGATCACCTAAAACATAAAAACCTCAAAAAGTCGGGAATCATTCATTCATCTGTCGACGAGATGGAGATGGGGACAGGCATATGCCGCAAGAGTCAGTTACAGGTGAACTCCAGTATCGAGTCTATCGACATTCCATTCCTTCTTTGCTGGGACACCTTATAAATATAGAAGACTGCTCTGCTAATGCTGTCAATGCTGCTTATGTACCTTATCTATTTAGATGCCCTAGCAGACGAGTTTCTGCCAATGTGCAGCTTGTCTTTGACTTTCTCCAGGGTTTTGTTTCTCTTGTGGCCGATGCCATTGCCGTTGGAATTGGAGTTAGAGTTGCCGTTGCCGTTGCTGCTGCTTTTCTCGTTGCTATTCCCGTTGCTGGGACTGTTTCCGTTTCTGTCGCCGTTCCCGTTGTCTGTCCCGTTGCTTTTCCCGTTTCCGTTTCCGGCATCTTTCGCGCTGGAGTTGGGTGATGGACCGGATGTCGAGGATGGCGAGGCGTTGCCAGTGTTGTTGCTGCTGCTGCTGTTGTTGTTGCTTGGCTTCGAAGTAGCATCAGTGGCAGCAGTAGTATTGTCAGTGTTAGTAGTTGCTCCTTTGGTGAGTTAGCAAGGAAAGAAATAAGAATCAGTATATTCATTAAGATTCTACTCGAAGAGAGGGAGGGACCATGATGACGGGAAAGAAATTTCCTAACTCACCCGTCGCTCCCTCAGATGCATCTCCCCCCGTCTCGGTAATAGTACTAGTATCTTGGAGGTCCTTTGCAAGTTTCTCGCCCTGAATCTTCAGCTGCTCGCTTGTCTGACCTGGTGCCGAGCCGCGCACCTGCTGTGAAGTCGTGTCTGTTGCGTTACTGGAAGCTGCGGGATCGGGCTGCAAGCTGGAGACGGTAGTCTTGAGAAGATCTGGGTTATTGTTGTCGTTGCTTTTGCTGCTTTTGCTGCTGCTGCCATCGTCCGGGCTGACCGTTCGCTGTTCAACGGCTGGTGATGGAAGGCCGCCAGCTGCGACCGGGGGAGCGTCGGGTTGAACTATTAAATCAAGTCATCAGAACAGAAGTTGGCATATCAATACATGTCACCACTGAAAAGAAACGGCAAACACACCGTCACGGTTCCCAGCGTCATACGGATCCGTGGCCGTCCCCTTCCCAGTGACGCCCGAAATGGGTTCTTCGCCGTGCGGTTTGTTGGTTTCGTTGTTGCTGTCGCCCCAGATTGCCCGTTTGCCTGCGTCGACGACCTTGTCGATCGTCTGGATGCCGGTGATGTTGGACTTTCCCTCTGGCGTATTGCTGCCGGTCACTCCATTCTGCAGGTTGCCATTCTTAGTACCGTCTCCCCAGATCGCCTTGTACCCTGCATCGACGACCTTGTTGACTGTTTCCATAGTTGCGAGGTTTGTGTGCTATCGATCCCACAAGCCTCTTGATGAAGAAGTTCGATGGGAGGCGAGATGTATTAAGATGCTAATGATCGGTTCGTCATTGAAATTCAATTCAGTTCAGTTCAGTCAGAGCTAAGATTGCAGAACCTGGGTCAGATTTCCTTTTTAAGAGTCCACAGCGAGGCTAACATGTAGGGGACCAGCTAGTCGGTGTCGGTTGCATTGCGCTTCATGACTGACAGAGTATGCATCTGGACCTAACAACCTAGATACTGATGTCAGTCCGCACAGATACACTTCCGCCTCTCAATCTGGGGCAAGTAACTGGAGGCTGCCATTGGAGGACCAGCAGACGTCGTATCCATCATCAAATGAGTTCTCTCCTGTTGCGACAGACAAACACCACTCCTGACGTCATGAACGGAAGTGGCCATCATCACGTGATGGGGCCAGTAAGCTGATGAACATAATAGGAAATACCACACGAGAGCTGTTGATGAACTAGTTCTGGTGATGGACTTGAGATTCTTTCTGTGTAGATAATACCATTTATATAGATTAAGAAGTAACAACGGAAAGCAATTGCTGTTCATGAAGTGGCCATAACAGGGGCTTGCAAACAGGAGCATCAGAAAGCACAGATATAGCCAACAATCAGCATGAAGAAGGTCAATAAGAAAGAGAAACACTGAAGAGAGACAATAAACAATAATGACATGGCCCCATCACTTGTGTTGCATCAACCTGTAATGCGTAGAGATCAATTTTCTACACCTGACAACTCCTAACCCTAGTGAAGACAGAAAGCATTATTAGATGGTCAGAACAAGGAACAACGCACCGCAAAGGAACAAAATAACGCCTTTCTCCCAGATCAAGTATGCTTCATGCTCACCTGGAGCAAAGCCACAAACAAGATATTCTGCTGGTCATCTTCGACATGAAAAAGTGGCAGACAGCGACCAGGGCCCAGGAATATGCTGCTTTCTAATGACTTCTATGCAACCCATCACTTGGCATCCTTGGAAGCCTGTTTCTCTTTGGCCTTTTTGAGTTCCGGATTCAGAGGATGCTCCGGGTCATATCCCACACTCTTGACAATACCCAGGCCCTTCGTTCGGCCCTCACGGAAGAGCACCCTATCACCTGGCGACAAAAACTCCGGACGCTGGATGAAGCGGAAGGCCACCAGGGCACGATCGCCAGTTCGGATGAAAGCACGGTCGATATCGATAATAGCACAGGTCTGGCTGACAGCGCCAACGTGTAGCATCGCCTGATACCGTGGCCGAATGGTGGTCGCATGAGAAAGTATGAGAACTAAGAACGAATCAGCGATTTAAAATCCAGACAACATGAACACTAATATTCTTACCTTCGGCGACGAATTCTCGATAGACTTTTGGAGGATTATCGACTTTCGACAAGACCACCATCCCCTTACGCACGTCTTTCCGCCGGACACGTTTCAATGCAAACGACCCCGACTGTCCTGCCGAGCAGACATTCACCGGGATCCGCTTCCGCTCGATGGACTTGATCGTGGTTGTGGTGAACTGGCCCAACGAGTCCGGCCCGATCTGCACCGTGTCACCCGCGTGTACGACTCCGGACTTGACTATGCCCGAGACTACGGTCCCCACGAAAGGGACAGAAAACGTATCGTTGACAAGAAACTCGAACGGCGCTTCTGCGTTGTAGTGGCCGTGGTGGGGAAGGATATTGAGGAATGTCCGGACGAGGTCCAGGCCCTCACCGGTGACGTTAGAGATCTGGAAGATGGGGCAGATACGTTGGCTGACAAACTGCGTCGCGGTGTTGATAGTCTCCTCCATGTCCTTGACGAAGATGGGGATCTTCCGGGCGCCCGGCGACTTGAGGATCCGCGTCAGTTGCGTGATGGTCTGCTGCAGAATCTGAGGCGGGCAGATATCAATCTTCGTGATGATGACCATCACTGGCACATTCAGGGCCAAGGCGATCCCCAGATGCTCCTTGCTCATGCCCACCAGACCGTTATTGGCCGCTACCATCAACAAGCAATAATTGGGACTGCTGCTCAGCATCCCGAACACCGTGGTCCGGAGATAGCGCTCATGACCAGCCAGATCGGAGAACGAGATCACCTTAGCAGACTTCTTGCCAATCTCCTCCCAGGACAACTTGCGACCCTGCGCACTACCGACAATCTCACCGCGGGTGTCAAACCCCATGATTTCCATGCCGACAGAGCTGGTCCGGCCGCTCTCGATCTCGTGTTTATGACGGAAGAGGTTGACACGGGCTTTCCCTCTGCCATCATCCAAGCTTCCCTTCACGAGCACTCCCAGGAGGGTACTCTTGCCCGCATCGACATTACCTACGACCGCGATCCGGGTCTCGATGATTTCTTCCACCCGACCTGGGACCTGTCGGATCAAAACCTTACCACATGCTCCCCTCATCCTCTCATTCTTGCTCTTCGCCTCCTCCGGTCCGCCCACATTGTATGTCAACAGGACCCGGCAGTGCGCGGGGATGGTGTTAGCCGCCTCCTGTAGCCGCTCTAACGCAGTATTCCACTGAGCGAGATCGAACCCCATCGACTCGCCGTTGTCCTCCAACCCGACATCAAACACGGTCTCTCCGTGTCCCTCATCTATTCGAGCCTGCACCACTTCTGCCAGAAGTTGCAAGCTGTTCTCGCCATCAGGGGACGTGCCCAGTAGTAGATCCTTCAGCTTGGCAGTGTTGGGGCCATCAGAGAGACCGAGCTGATCCAGGATATCGAGTTCAGCATGCTCTTCTGTTATCACAGAGGGGCTGGCCGTGGAGTAACCGCTACCGCTCGGTGCGACAGACGGATCTTGACCAGGGAAGGCGGAGCGACGGGCCTGCTCCTTTGCAACATATTCGGCGAATTCGCTAAGCGCCTGTGCATCAAGTGAGCTCATAAGCCGCTTTCAAAGCGGATCCTAGGACCCTGAGCAGTGCATACCAGCTCGCCTCTCCGCCGCTCTTCCGGCGTTTGCTTGGGCGCCACCTGAGGCATGATACGAGCGATATGGTACGATAGAGATTCGGAACTTCAGTTGTGAAAAGAACGACGGAGGTACTCGGATCGCCACTGGCGCATTCAGTAGTGTATTCGTAAAATCATTATTTTTTTTTTGCGAGAGGCCAGTAATAATAACGAGGTCAATACGGAGCAATGATGATGGATCAGAAGGCGGAGGGAGTGACGCGGGTTCTTGGGGAAGCTCCGCTTTTATCGATAGGAGGCAAGTCATCCTCCGCCTGGCCAAGGCTGCAAGAGACCCAGATGACTCACCCCAGACAATCTTTATTTTTACAGATGGCTACTGCACACTTTACATTTATGACATGCACAAGAAATATGATCGTCGGACAATCATATTTGGCACCCTTTTAGGCATGATTGTTGTTTGTTGTACTCATCTCTACCAAAATATGGCGGGAGTACCCCCCGGTAGTCATTCCTAATTTTAAAGGGCTACCTTGAGGATCGAAATAGCTATCTCATGATAATCAGGCGCACAGGATCGCTGGAGAAGGCTCATAATTCCCCTGCCATCGTGTTCTGCTCACCTGACAGAAACCGTTGTTTTTACCACCCAGTCATCCCGCACAATGCTGTCATGATGCTTGTGGAGAGATCAGAACGACTGAGTCACCTATGATCAATCGGCCATCAGCACCATGGTCAACCAACACAGGCATCCAGGGGTCTGTCTCAACATTCTTACTCACCTCTGACAAAAAGCATCTCTTCTTGCTTCCTGATGGTCTGGGTGATTCGATCATCAGCGATGGTCCCACAGAACAACCACTGCGACGTAGATGGAAAAAGAGTCGCTCACCTTCACAGTCTCTTCCTCGTTCTCATCCTCTTCTACCACATAGATAGTCTCCTCGACGTCGCCCAAAACCAGATTGCAGTGACTGTCGTAGGCCTGAGAAGGGAAGAAAGTTAGTCAACACATTGCAATCTAAACTGTAGTCGATCCAGAAGGGGTTGCCGCTTACATGGAGACGTCCTTTGAGCTCACGATCTCCGCGAAGCTTTACAAAGACGATTTCGTCCAACGAGAGTCGAACCAGGTCCAAGGGCTCGGAGACGGACGAAGCTCCCCCGGCCTCCGCGTCGGCCATTTTGGGGAGGAATGAAATTAAGGCAGGTCGACAGCTGACGGACTCCTTTCACCGCAGGAAAATCATGCAGCCAGGAAGAGAGCGAAGGAGGATGGAATGGGCGTGCTGTCTGCGGTGCGGGTCTTTGCGTGAAGGAGATAATAATAGTGCCAAGACCCAACCAAAATGCACTCCGTCTCCCGACTCCACCCTCGTCCTCCACCAGCACCATCAATTGACAAAACAGTCCCCCCCACACCAGACCGCGGCAACCAAACGCCTTTATGCGGTGGTTCGCGCTTCGGGGTGAGGCTCTACGCTCTCACTTGTTCTGCTCCTCATGTCGTCAACAAATTGCCTCCCAACACGGCCTCAATGGCTCTCGTTTTGCCCCCTTGCGCGCTTCCCCTGGAGGCTCCCGGACCTTGACGTCGGACACTGAGCCGCCTCGGGCGCCTCAAACCCAGAGAATAGAGATGTATCGATGGCAACTCCCACGGTCGGAGAGGATAAATGGATTTACTTCGAACCTAGTTGTGCGGCCGGGTTCGAACTCACCACGTGTCTCGGAGGAAGAGACCACACGGGGCGATCACGAGGAACTGCAAAAGAAGAAGGCGACCTTCTACAAGATCCTCCAGGATGGACAACCAGAGCAAGTGATGAGGACAATGCTGGATCCAGAATACCACGCGATTGTCGGCTCTTTACCTGCTAGTGCGTTTGTCGGTGCTTTCCTCCTGTTAACCCCAGAGTACTTTATTGAGCCCTACAGGACGATCCATGAGCCGCTGCACCCTGCACTGATAGAGCATAAGGGATACAAACCGCTGGAAACCATTTTCTCAGAGTTCGCGCAAGGTCTTGCGAAAATCGTGCAGCTGAGACGGAGCGCGGGTCGCAGTCTTGGTTTTGCCGAGTACGCTCATCTGTTGCGTTGTGCGGCATCCATGGGTGATGCTCCCATGGCGGATATTGTCTGGAGCGAAATGAAGTCGGATGACGTGCTGCCGGACGTCCAATGCTACAACTACTACTTGGAAGCGAAGATCTGGGACAACGCTTATACTGGGCTAGAAAGACATCGCCTACGGGTCTCTCCTTTTTACTATCGGAAGAGAAGATTCATGGATCCACCACCGGGCTTTGAAGGGTTTGGAACAGCAGGAAGAAGCGTGAGAAAAGAGGTCCTCGAGATTTTCAAAGAGATGATGAATCGAGGGATCGATGGCGATGAGAAGAGTTTCATCAATGTTTTCTTGGCCTCTGCCCGGGTCGGTCATGTGCGAGGAATGAAGGCGATCCTAAAGACGGTTTGGAATGTCGATGTGGACCTACTGGTCGCAGGCAATGAGAGCGAGCATCCCCCGGTTACCCCCTACGATCCCTCGTCGTCCTTGTACCCGTCCAGTGAATTACTCTTTGCGGTTGCTCACGGGTTTGGCGTCAATTATGACATGGCTGCCGCGCTGCAAACAGTCGACTTCCTGTCGCGTCAATACAACATCGACATTCCAGAGAAAGTATGGATGCAATTGTTCATTCGGTCATATTCTCTCTCGAAGAGACGCTTTGGGCCAGACCGCTATCGCGACGCGAAGGGAGCGGTACCGATGGATCTAGTGGTGGCAATCTTCGAGATGATGACATCCGAGCCGTACAATGTGCGTCCAAAGATGGAAGTCTACCGCATGCTCGCCAGGACTGCTTGGGACAGGGATCGGCTGGAGGAATTCCGATCTTACATGAACGCCGCTTATGACTTGCTTCGAGAAACAAGGCAGAAACGGAAGGAGGCCAGACGGGTTGTGGAACAATATCTGGGTGAGCCATTTTCTCGGGGACCCGAATCGAGCCCGCCGCGTCAGATTCTGGAGTCTGCGCTGCAGTCGGCGGCATTTGTGGAGGCCGTGAACCGATATGAGATCCTGCGGCTTCTGGTCGCCCAGCAGACGTCCCTTATGGAACGCATGGCGAGGCTGCTCCTACTCAACACCCGCTGGACGGGGCGAGACAATCCGCTATGGCGACTTCGCCTGCTTCCGATTGCCATCAGTGAATGGCGGGATTTTATCCCGCAATCCTTTTATGTTGACCTCGCTGGGGACCAGGGTGGTCGGATTATGTTCCACGGCCAGACGTACTGGGGCCAGGCAAACCCCCGGCCTCACGATAAAGTGCCGGTCCGATGGTCCCCAGACGGCGAGGGGCCGGCAGACGGCGAAGAGATCGAGGTCGACGACGACTTTCTCTGGAACAGATTCCGCTTGTCTGTAGGGGAGGAGTTCGCGAATCGAGAGCCTCTGAAGCGGCTGTTCTGGAACACATTCGACCAGGACACCCCCTCAACTTCAGATGACCCGGTGACGTTGCAAGAAGCAGAAGCCCTCGAGTTGTCCGACGCGGACGAGCTCGAACAAACACAAAAGGAAAATGCTGCGGCTCGCAAGGAGTCTTTACAGGATGGCGTTGTTGGTGGGATATTGCGGCCATCGCTAACATAGTTATGTCTGTTTCCTTGGATTTCGGCATTGTCAATGGGTTTCTTCGGTTGCTGCATGTCTGGATGGATATTATGACCCGTGTTTTCCTTCTCGTACAGCATTTGATACCAATTCTAGTTTTTCTTTTGTTTATTCACTGATCCTAACTCCGGTCTCAAGAGTATGAAGAAATAAATTCTTGCATTTTTATGCACATGAAGGAATTATAGGACTTAACTTGCTGAACTACCAACTAGTTGTTGCATGATTATTGTCTGGGACACTATTCTCCAGTTTGATGTTCAGACAAACATGCACAAGAAGTGGTCAGTATATCTCCCTTTATTTAAGGTATAAAGGCATCACCTGACCTGACCTAACCTGACCAGACCCCTTAGCTAAGGTGAACTATCAGATGGTCTGAAACCCACACACTGTCCGACTATGCCATTATACTTTTTGATGTTCGGACGAGAGTGCACACGAGGTCTGTGTAGTTACCTGGGGTATTCTGGCTTAGTCAGTCAACCTACCCCGGTTAGTTACCTTATACCAGCTACCTAATTAGGAAAATCCCGAAGACCTGCTTTCGCCAGCTACGACATTAGGTACACCTACCTAAGTATCTCTAGGCGAAGTATCAGCTGATCTGACGAACCTAACTGTCTGCCCCTGTCTGAATTTTTTTTTATTTAATGGTTAATTAGGAACGTTTCTTGGTGATCATCATCTTAATACCGCGGAATGCCACACGTCCCCCGTTGTCGTTGAATAGACGCGTAGAAGAAACCAGTGCAGATGATATGATAGGTAGACTATAGTCTTCCCCGGGTAGGTAATGGATTGGTGGGTTCAGGCTAATTGAGGCATGATGCTGCTGCATTGTCCTACATAATTTCGATACCCTCTAGGTAGCTACCCATATGTAGGTGAGCTGAGCTTGCTTTTTGCGATATAGCTGGCCCTGCAGAAGACCAGAAGAAAGAAGATGGCCTATCCATCCATCTTCCAGACAAATTAGAGTAAGCTACTACGGCCCTGAATTCAAGCATTGTCGAGATGTGTAGCTACCATTATTACTATTACAGCTTGTAACCAGGTTCCTCGAAGAAAATGGTAAATGTTGGCGATATATATATACCTAGTCAACAGACGAAGGACACTAAATGGTTGCCAAGGAGGAGAGGGGGAAAAAAAAATAATATCTGTTGCCTGGCAAGGAAGGAATCGTCAGCGAGGTTAAAGCTCAGCTCCGTCTGTGGTCGTGGACCTGTTGTCGCGAGGCTCGATATCAAAAATATCAACATTCCCCGAAAAGGAAACATGACCCCTCCCCCCTCCGAAAAAAGATAATTTTTTTTTAAAAAAAAAATAAATACCAAAAAGAGAACACAAGGCCTCTGATAAGGGGTGCCCTCCCTCCCGGAGCACCCCCATGAATTTGATGTTAGGATAGAAAATGGGTCCCTTTGGAACCAGAGGGATTCAAACCTGGGTCTGCATCCCTTTTAGGACTTGTGTGACAGGTGCAGTCCTAACCACTGCACCGCAGCCCAGGTTCTTTGTTGACAGGTAGAGAGGAAAATGGGGTTATATGTGCCAGGTGTGAAGGGGAGTGTTTGTTTGTTTTGGGGAGGAGGGGGGAGGTGTGCTGTGGTCAGCTGACTGAGGAGAGAGAGCTGGCTGGTGTCTGTCATAACAGGATGACCACCCCGATTGTTCTCAATCACCGGAGTGCCATCTTAGGTAGGTATGTCACACACAAGGACCTTTGAGCTTGTATGTACATATGTGATGGCTTTTGTCGCCAGTTCGACCACCGATGTCCGATAGAGACATACCCAAACTGGACTTCATGGTTTTCCTGATTTGGCAATTTTTCTAACCTTGCTTTTCCCGATCCGATCCAACCCCAACCTGAAAGCACGCGTCTTACCTCTATTGTTGATCGTGTCGATGGACGCTGAGGTCATACCTATACCTCAGATTTATCATCCTTGGCTTGCGACCGAATACTGTCCAGATATGACTGGACGTTGGAAAGAAGAGGTTATCAACAGTTACAGGACAGGACAAACCTAGACGTTTTCTAGACTCGAACCGAGCTACCTACCTACATACGAATAAAACAGACTTATCGGCGTGACTATGAAGAATCTTGATCGCCGCTATATCCATTTTCTAACAGCTTCACCAGCTGAGAGGTGCTGATGCTGGCAAAAGTTCCCTACCTCTACTGTCTCCAGCACTCGAACAGCGACCACATAACCTATCCGTCCGCTGTCCCCAACTGCCGACCTCTGCGAAGAGCACCTCCATCACGAGGGAGACCCTGAGGGCGGGAACGATATGATGATCACATCTACTCAATCATGTCTCGCTGCCGTTTCGAAGAGGAACATTACTCGAGGTTCAAGATGCGGATCGCATTTCCTCCGAGAACAGCCCTAACGGCATCCTTATCTGCACCGAACGAGGCTTCGATTGCCTTGTAGTTGGTTGTGACACTGAGCCATGGCTCATCCACCTTACCATCCAGCGGAGGAAAGAAGGGATGGTCAGTGCCTGTTGGTGTCAGACAGTAGTTCATTATATTTACTAAAGGCAGAGAAATAGTCAGAACGAGCCAAAGGCTACATACCAAATAGAAGCCGATCTGAACCTCCCGCTGCCTGCACGGCAGCCTTCAATCCTGCCTCGCCGTAGACCACGGCATCCAGATAGATATTCGTCTTCAAGACGTCCCACACGCTTCGCTGCGGGCCCTGCGTGCTGCCCCCGTTGGCAACAAACTTGCGTTCATGGGCGATGCAACTCTCGATCCGTCCGGCAAGAAAAGGCAGCGTGCCTCCCGAATGCGCCAGCAGGATCTTCAGTCGTGGAAACCGGTCAAATACGCCTGCCAGCAGCATGCGCGTCACCGCGATGGTAGTCTCCAGTGGGAACCCCAACGCCAGAGGGAGGACGTGGCCGTACCGGTCTGTCACATCGGCGCCCCCAAACGCCTCGTCCGGGAGACCGTAGTGCGGGTGTAGAAACAGCAAGGTGTCGGTGTCTTGCAACGCCGTCCAGATGGGATCCAGCGCGCTGTCGTCCAGCCCCTTGCCCAGCCCGGACGTCCCCATGATCACGCCTCGCATGTGTGGGAGCGTCTTGAGCCGTGCCACCTCGGCGGCCACGATGGAAGAATCTGGGGCGCTGAGCGGGAGGGCCCCGAAAGCGAACAGCGGCTGCGTCTGCGTCCCGTCATCAGAAGGGTTTTCTGTCGCTGCTGCTGCTGCTGCTGTTTCCCTGTTCACCCTCGCGCAGGTCTCTTCGAGATCATTATTAATACACTCCGCCCAGGTCTGCGCCTCATCCGGTTCAAGGAAGTCGAGCCAGGGATTCGCAAGCGACACGACGCTGGTGGTGATGCCGTGCCGGCGCATAAAGGCCAGTTTGACATTAATATCCGAATAGGACGAATCAACCGGTCGGCCACGCTGGTCCAGCGGTGTCGACGGGTTGTCGTCTGACGAGAGGATGATCAGACGTGAGGGAGGACGAGCACCACCGGAAGCGGAAGGGGGATCGTGCACGTAGGGGACTTTCTTCCGCGAACGGAGCATGGCCAGATATGAGGGGGGGTAGACATGGGTGTGGATGTCGACGATTGGGTAGGACATTTTCCTTCTTCTTTTTTTTCTTTTTTTTCCCCCTACGCCGGTACAGTGCTTGTCGTGCAAAAGGGTTGTTCAATTTGATGCCCTGCTTGCTTATCGAAGGAGGGTCCAACAATAGTATGGTGAGGGGTGTTACACAGAGGGCTACATTCAGAGATAAGAGAGAACGACTTGCTGATACAGACAGGAATAATACCCCATGACGGGGCAGATGCGGGATTTGACGATTTCTTGAATGGACTCCGTATGCCTGTGCTGATATCATTTACCCTTATCTCGTCCACCCCAAAGTGGGAGGATGTTATCGCTGATAACAAAGATAAGGAGCTGTGATAGCATGGAGTCCCCGCAAAATTGATATCGATATTAATATTCTTATCAGATCACCCCTCTTACTGTTATATCTTTTCCAGTCCTGTCCAGAGTCAATTCTGACGCTGCATTGCTCTGTTGTCTTTTCCCATCGAGTATTATTATCTCTTGAAACACTCTCCTGTCTACTGTTGATCAGTTCGTCGTACCCTGATAAGACCAATTCTCCTGGCCACTCATCATGGCAGGGAATCACGAGTGCAAGGCGACCACTGCAGTCGAGCAGGATGAACTCTCCATTCCTGTAAGTCATGGCTTTCTTCTCTAATTTCCTTTTGTTCTCTGGCCTGACTAGCGTCTAGATCATCGACTTCGAACCCTTTCTGAACAGGTCGCCCTCTGATAAGCATTCTGTCGCCGTGGCCATCACCAATGCCTTCAAGACCTCCGGCTTCCTCTATCTGAAGAATCACGGCATTCCGCCGTCTGTCGTATCTGAAGTCTTCGCCTCCTCCGCACGCTTCTTCGCCCGGCCCCAGGCCCAGAAGGACAGCCTGGCCTGGACGACTCCGCAGGCGAACCGCGGCTATGTGGTGTATGGCCGGGAAAAGGTGACTCAGGCCACTGACATTGCCAGCATCGCCGCTCTGCGCAACGCAAACCCGGATCTCAAGGAAAGCATGGAGATTGGCCGCGACGGCGTCGACGACCTGCCCAACCGCTGGCCGGACCATCTCGACGAGGAGGGCAAGGACTTCAAACGCGTGATGCAGAATTTCTTCCACCTCGGCCAGGACCTGCACATGAAGGTCATGCGGGCGATTGCCCTGGGCATGGGTCTGCCCGAGACCTTTTTCGACGAGTTCACCAACAGCGGTGACAACACCCTTCGTCTGCTCCACTATCCGCCGGTGTCCAAGGACGTCTTCCGCAAGAACCCGGGACAGGTCCGTGCGGGCGAGCACAGCGACTATGGCTCCATCACGCTGCTCTTCCAGGACTCGCGTGGCGGCCTGCAGGTGCGCAGTCCCAGGGGGACGTTCGTCGATGCCGTCCCCATCGCCGACACCATCGTGGTCAACGCGGGGGATCTGCTGGCCCGCTGGTCCAACGACATCATCAAAAGCACTCGCCATCGAGTCGTTGAGCCGCCTGTCCAGGAAGATAATGAATCGTCAGACATGTACCCGGCGCGGTACAGCGTCGCGTACTTTTGCAACCCCAACCTGGACAAATTCATCGAGGCGTTGCCGGGCACGTATGGCGACGGGATCGGCGAGAAGAAGTACGAGGGGATCCATTCGGGGGAGTATCTCGTGCAGCGGTTGACGGTCACCTATTAGAAGGGTTGAGCATGCTCAACTGCTGTTGACTGTGAGATTGATTGATATCCTGATATACCGATACACTATCTATGTATCTAGCACCCTCTCTGCCATTGTCAATGCAAAAATTTCTAGCGTTTCTTTTCCCTTTCTCGCTTTCTTTCCGTCTGATATTTCTTCTGACGCTAATACGTCGACGGCCTCTGACCCAATCTCCCCCCATCCGTCACAACAATATTCCCATTCAAATAACCACCAGCCGTGCTCGCCATCCACAGAATCACGCCCGCAATATCCTCCTCGCTGCCCGCGCGGCCCAGAGGAATGATCTCGCGCGGGACCGTCTCATCAGTGATGCCCTTGTCCGGAATCCCCTGCGACTGGAACATCGGGTTCGACATCTCCGAGTGGTAGATGCCCGGCGCAATGCCGTTGACGCGGATGTTGTACCCGACCAGCACCGTCGACAGCGTCTTGATCAGCGAGTTGACCGCCGCCTTGGAGAAGTTGTATGCGAACCCCGACGGGACGGCGCGCATGAAGCCCGCGATGGAGCTGGTGACGATGATCTGCGGCCGCGGGGGCGACAAAGTACCTGGCACGGGGGCCGGACGCTTCCTGTTCGCCGCGTCCAGGAGCGGCAGGAAGGCGACGGCTGTGTAGAACGCGCCGGTGACGTTGACGTGGTGAACGTTTGTGAAGTCCTCCATGGGGGTCTGCCAGAGGTGCTCACGCAGTTCGGCCAGCGTCGGCGGACTGCCGTCCGATTTGGCCGGCGGGTTCGCCAGCGGACCCAGCACCCCGCTGTTGGCGACCAGCAGGTCGATGTGCTCTGTCTGCGAGGCGATGAAGTCGTACGCCTTCTGCAGGGAGTCTTTCGACGCGACGTCCCCGACGACGGGGACGATGGTGCCGTTGACCGCGAGGGAGGCCGTCTCCTTCAGGTTCTGCTCCCGGCGGCCGATGATGAATACTTTCGCGGCGCCGTTGGCGTCGAGGGCGCGGGCCATTATCCGGCCGAGGCCTGAAGAATCATCAGCATACTGATCCGTCTTAACTGGGGAGACAGTGCAAGCAAGAGCAGAAATCATCACAAGTGTGTCGTGTTGTGTAGTTGACTAACTCACCACTCCCACCGCCAGTGATGACGGCCACCAAGCCCTGGACTGAGAACAGTTTCGAAGCTTCCAAATGGGCCATACTGATTTAGAGGTTGTATGTATGTACGAAAGTCACTGGAAAAATTGTCAGGAAACAAGTATATACACTAACCACGACCAAAAGAAGAGGAACACCAATTGACGATGTCTGAGCACTTGTCTCCGTTGGAATTGTAGGAGAATTGATCGACTTTATTTGAATTTATTTATTTTATTTAGTATTTTAATTTATTTCAACAATAAATCGTGGATTGAAAGAATGAATGAATGGACATTCAATCGGCAGAAATATGTACCTAGTACCAACCAACCCCACTAATTATTTGCCTATCGCAACAATTAAATTGATTAGTTAACTTACTCCGCAGTTACAAATCAATCGCGGGGTCGAAGAAAGTGAAAGAAAAAAAAAGAGGTAAATAATCCGAAGAATAATTAATAATATTGGACTTGCCGATCCACTGGGTGATTTGTCATCCATCATCCATCCATCCATTTCACTCCATCCTGCATATGACTTTGGATGAATCTGCATTACTAGGTACTGTACCTAATTCTGTGAGGTCCTGTCTGTGGCTATCTTATCTTATCTTTGGCAATATTATTATTAGATTAGATAGAAGGGGTTGTGCAACCATTTCAAGCTTCAACAAGAGAGGGTATCAATTTCTCCGTACATATTCCCTGGGAGAAAGTATACCCGGGTAAGAAATACCCAAGTACTGCAAGTACTGTATGTGCATACATACCTCCTAGGTAGGTGAGGTCGGTTGATGATAATAAATAATATCCAATTACAGCCTGCTTTGTTAGAAATTAGGTACTATAATAATTATTATTAATCTAGGGCTGTGCAAGTGTGTCAGATCAGATCAGATTACTTGGTGGTGTTGGAGATAGTCAATATAGTAATAGTTTGAAGTCGGAGAGTTCACCGTTCACGATGGCATTATTATGACTGTTATTGACATCTCATCAAAAGCATAGACGGGTCTTTTCGTATGTAGCATTCGAGGAGAAACTGAGGCTGTGGCTTTTTCTTTTTGCGATTTATTCTTCACAGCAATCTCTATAGATACGGCTGAATTTTTAGATTGAATCGTGATTGGTCCATCGACATGTAGATCACGAGTGTCGACCCCGCCAGATGGATAAGGGATGCTTTAACAGCTTCACTCTCTCCTGTGCCTGCACTTTGCAGACGTCTAGCTGACCGACCTGCCGGCCTACGCAAGATCTCCGGACACTCGATTCGTGCGATCAATGGACCTTTAAAGTGGACACCTTGGAAGTCAAATACAGACAGAGAACTTTACTTGCTCTCGGAGGTCAATCCCGCCGCCAAACATCAACGTCATCGCTCAATCCACCCACTTTCTCTGCAGCTTCGCTCATCACTGCGTCTGGACGAACAGAACTCAATTCCTGGAAGCGTCGGAATCGCGAATTGATTTTTTATCGACTGCAGATGAAATTCTCCTACGCCAATGCAGGGTTTTCGGCAACGCGCGGAGAGCTTCATCCATCAGCGTCCGCTCCCGATTGACGTAACCTACGCCAGTCAAGTCGAAGCTTGATCCAACTCCTTCCCCATTTCCATTGGTGGAATCTTGATAAGGCTGATTCTGGAGCATCCAGTTTGATCTGCAACAGCAGTCAGAACAATTGGAAATCCTCCAACTTTGTCGCGATCTCGCCACCGCGTCAATTGACTGGCTGAAGATCAAAGTCAATTCAGCAACTAACCTAGCCAGTCATGCAGCTGGAACAACTCCTTGTGCATGCTTGCCGGCTGGGTCCGGCAGTCGTTTTGTGGGGAATTGGAGCTGTCGAATTATCGTCTGGAGTACGCCTTTTTTTAACAGTTTGCTTTTCTCAACACCATGTCTCGATTCACGCATATTTCATGGCCGAAGCCGGCATGAATGTCACGGCACGTTGTTCTGACTTCATCTGCTACCGTCTGTTCCGGAGGAGCCATTGCAGCTGGACTCCAGACAGCCTTCGTGTCATCGCTGACGTCTTGTCTTCGCTGCTTCATTCTCAAGCGTTTGCAGAAAATTATGGACTGGTGGCGTCATTCAGCCTGACGAATCCCGCTGATTCAAATACTATTTGAGCGTATCTACTCTGCTCTGCTCTGCTCTTCTGCATCCCGCCAAGTTTTACCCTGTCAGGTTCTTCACTTACCGAAATCAATTTGAGTCTTGGGAGAGGGTCGCATATCATGGCTGTGACACGACTGACCTTGCTCTCTTTCCTTGCCTTGATACCTTTCTCCCAGGCTGCTCCCCGAACCAAGGTCGCTGCTGCCTCTAGCCTGACTTCAACTCCAGCTGCTGCCGCACCTCCCAGCGCTCCGCCCACTCGCAGCCATCCAACGTCGCTCCCACATCTTCCGTATACCAGCACGCCCACTACGACGGGTGCTGCGAGCGCGAGCGTTGTTGGAAGCGGCGTTTCTGTCGTACCTCTTCAACCGGCGGCTACAACATACCCAAGTGATGGGTTCCTCCATGACCCTCAACCAGCACCATATGTCCCCGCTGGCGGTCTTGGGACCAATGCCACCCCAGTCTACAATGCGAAGAGTGACTTCGACTATCAATCCCTGGTATGCTTTTCATCCGTTGTAAATTAGATAGAATATACTGAACTTTTTCAGGCCCTTGCCCTGTACACAGAATGGATAGAACTTGATCTCTTCCAGAACGGGCTCGCCACTTTCTCGGTAAACGATTTTGTCGCTGCTGGCCTGACCGCACAGGACCGCTTCTTGATCGAATTTATGGCGCAGCAGGAAGTCGGGCATGCCACGATGATCAGCAATATCCTGGGTGCATCATCTCCCCAGCAGTGTGACTATCGGTACCCGTTCACGACGGTGCGCGAATTTGTGGATTTCTGCCAGAAGCTCACTCGGTTTGGAGAATCCGGAGTGTACGGCTTCCTGCCACACTTGAATTCCCGCGAAGCCGCTCAGCTGCTACTCCAGTCGATCACCACGGAAGCTCGCCAGCAGATGATCTTCCGTCAGTTTGATGGCCTCTTCCCCATGCCAGTATGGTTCGAGGTCGGCGTTCCTCAGTCATGGGCTTGGACGCTTCTCGCTCCATATATCAGTTACTGCCCGGCCAACCAGACGAGACTGGCCTGGCAGAACTTCCCTGCCTTGTGGATTCTGAACCAGCCAAACCCGGCACGAATCAATGGCTCGGCGGGATATAACGAGACCATCACTGCGGGCACCAACACACTGAATTCAACCATTCCCCCTGGCGATGCCTGTGCCAACATCACTGACACCGCCAATGCCTGTTCCCCGGGCATCACCCACAACCGGACCCAGCCGCTTTCCTGGCCTGGTCGGGTGGTGCAATTGGCTTGGGAGACTCCCGGCAAGGGGGTTGGGCCCAACAACAGTTACATCACGTCGAGTCAGGCCGGCACTCCCGCGTATGTCGCATGGGTTACGCAGCTGAACGTGACCTATTCGACGTTGAATGTCATCAACTCGACACACGGCACCACAGTTCAACCCAACGTGGAGACTTTTCTTGGCGATCCAGCGATTAACGGAACCATGTTTATTGCCATCACTGATGCGGATCCGTACCTGACCCCCTTCAACCTCAGTCTCATCAATCCCCACGTAGTGGCTGGTCCAGCTTTATACCAGGCTGGTTGAGTTGAACTGAAAGAGAGTAAAGTAACCAGATGCTGTGGCGGAGCAATCTCAGGCATATATATCCAATAGTGGTGTTGATGGTGTTAGTGATCGATTAGTATCTCAAATTATTTAAAATTTAAATCTACGAGTATACGAGATTCAAAAGTGGAAATTTATATTCATTTATAATTCATTTTTTTAACTATATGTTTTGCTCTTGAATAGATATTGTCATGCGTATCAGGACAATGTCCCAGTTTAGTGTGTATGGTTCGGGCGGTTGGATACGATTTCTGTGGAACAGGTGACAAAAAGGCCCCAAACTTATCTTGTCTACGCGCCACGCTCCAAATCCAACAACACGCTTGCACTGACGACCGCACCCGGAGCTCTACTATCCTTAGCAATGGAAAAGTGTTTGCTTACCTGCTCTTATGAGTGATTCTGACCATGAACCCTCCCAGAAATCGAAAACAGCGCCGGGCTGCTGCGTCGTCCGCTTCTGACGATTCCTTCGATCCGTCGTCCATCCCCCTCGCTCATCCACCGCCTGAAGATGCATCAAAAAACAAGCGACAAGGCAAGACACTCATCGAGATCGCCGCAGAGCGCCAGAAAGAGCTCCAGGCATTAGCTGCCAAGAATGGGAAGGGGTCAGCCGCAGCGGAATCGACGCTCTTGAACCCCGAATCCGCGGAGACACAATACCTCAAGATCTCCCCATCGGGCGAGGTTTCGCGCTTCGACCCTGGCAGTGACGCCTCGTCTGCTCAGCCAGCTGAGCAGCCCGACGCCCCTCTGCCACCGTTTATCGACACGCTCCTCCTTTCATTCCCTCTGTCGGCACTGCATTTCACACTCGCCTTCCTTGCCGCGCATCAATACCTTGAAAACATCCCACTACGAAAGCTCGCGCAGGAGTCGATTATCGTGGCATTTCCTGTCCTGACGTTTTGCATCCACCTCGCTCACGGGCACGTTATTCCCTTTGGAAAGAAGTCCAAGTCTCAGAAAACAACTCAACAATCTACGCGCTGGACCAAGCTCATTCCCTCGTTACGAACCATCCTGTTCCTTCTGCCGGCAATTTGCCTTGGTGGTTACCTGATCAAGATCACGAATGACGAGCCCTACTATGCGGTCATGAAGCGGGCACCGGCTATCGGCACACTATGGGTATGGTGCGTGTTGGAGATGTCCGCGGGTGCAGCAGTGCTGGCCGTTTTGGCGCCGCTTGGTTGGGGAGTCCTGTGGAAGGGATACGGAATAATCTAGACTTCTACCCGCATACACTTGTGTAGTGCCGTGCAATGTGACTATCTTCTGCTTTCGAGCAGCCAATTACTGGCGAACCTCGGTCAATGGCATAATCGACCACTACCGTATATCTTGGATCACTTTCTCCGATTTCACACGGTACGATTCGCCAATCAGTGGCTGGAATCTTGTCGCCATTTTCCGGTCACAGCGCGTTGTCTCATCTAGGCGATACTAGGAGAACCAGAATGCAGAATTAAAGCAAATACAAGGGACCATGACATAAACTCTGCAAAAAGATGCTAAGCTTTTAATCCATATGCATCTCCACGCAAACACGCGTGCGGAGTTAGAGCTTGTCGTCGGACGTGGCTCGGCTTTAGAAGACTCACCCCCAGACTCTGTGAGACCAGACCAGTCCAGTCCTTCATCTTCATTCTCTTCTGCAGAGTTCACATGCGATCGACCAACTTGCAATGGAACGAGGTGGAGACAGCTTTGAACCAAAAAAGAAAAAAAAAACAGACTTCAAATGAAGTTCATTTCCTAGCCCTCCTTCGACTCACGAGTCAAGTCACCAGTGTTCTCGACGATCGTTCTTCCTGCAATTCCGTGATATATGTACTGTACTTATCGACGGGCCATACAGTACTCCTGCTAACATGACCAGGATCTATCGACTCAGTTAAGAACCGTGCTAAATTTAGAGCAGACGTCATGACCATGAAGTTCACACCGAGAAATAAATAAACTGGCGCATACAGTATATATCCCCTGCAGATTCGCTAAGGATTCCATGACCAGTACCCGCTCGAACCATTTCATTTCTCGGGCACAATATAATATAATATAATATAATATACAGTTCTGGTGATTTTATCCTCCGTACAGACCTACCTGTTGTATGTACATAGGTTGTCAATGCTATTAGCTATTGAACTTGTTCTGATCTCGACCCGTGATTGGCAGGACGAATAGTACCATTCCTAGTATTATGTATAGCAGTTGACAATAAATAATGACGATTAATTATTACCTACAATAATTCGTTGATGGATATACTCTGCTTGCTGCATCTAGTATTATTACAGTTGATAAGAACCATCGTCGATACTTGACCAACTCTTCGGAAATCTTTGTACAGTACACGGCTTTTTTTTTGGGACCCGTTACTCTCACGTCATGCGAACATTCCCTCCCTCCCAATGACAGACAGCTTGCAGGACTGAGGACGAGGTCAAGGTCCTCGGGAGATATGTATTCGGGGCTCGTGCAGTTGATTGGATATATGTAAGGATCACCACCTTCCTTCCTTGCATGCGCAGACGCAGACGCAGACGCTCAGTTGGGAAGGTACGATCTTGCCGATCAATCAGCCAGGCACCCACCCACACCGCTCTTGTTGGATCGTGTCCATCATATAAGCCTCTAGATCTATAGGCTTATATAATATAATTTATCTATAAAGCTGAATGAATAGGTCTAACAGCCTACCGAACGAGCGAACGGACGCGAGATCTATTCCTTGTTGTGCGCTTATACTGCGAGTGTTACTAGGCACACTAGGTAGGTACCTGGATATCGTCTGTGTAGAAACTATTTAAGAACTCTACCTACCTGCATACGCTGTATGAGGTGGGTGGTTCACTTGCAGGTTGCAGACGACTGCCAGCTGTCAACCATCCACTCTGTCTGCCCAAATAAATATCTTGCTCGTCTCGTCATGGAACGAACACCTTCTACCTTACTACGATGGAGTTTCCTTCTGCGGAGAGGCCAAAGCTACATACATATACATATACCTATATCCATCCCCAGACGGAAAACTTCTCATTTACTGGAATTGGAATAATTAGCATCAACTCTGCAGAATCCTAGACCTAGAACTATTATTTCCCATTTCTGTGAGTGAGTGAGTGAATTTTCTTTCCTTTCTGGACTCTTCTTCTCGCTGTGACAGACAGCCCAAGTCCAGATCCAGATCCTCCCTCTCTTCATTCTGTATACTATACTATACTGTAGCGTGCACTGTGGACATTATTATTACTCTACTCTACTTCTACTGACTTTCCCCTCCCTGCAGCAGCAGCAGCTGCTGCTGCTGTGCTCATCAGTATCTTCCTGAGGATGTTATTGCAAATTGTTTTGAAATTTCAGTCCATACTAATAAAAATATAGCAAGGCATAGATAGATATAGATAGAAGTATATGTGGATTTTCCAGGACATCAATTCCGCACAGTAACAAACACATCTACTACTATAGTAGTCTACCTACATACTTATCTCAGGTATTCAAACTATTTCCGCCTACTTCTTACTTTCTAAAAGACACAAAAGATACAAGGGATGATAAATCACAGGACCAAGTTCCGTTTTCACTGTTTGTTTGTTTGTTTGTTAATTTAGAGTAGAAGTAGGTAAACAATTTCAACAAACATCAATGTTTGTTTGGGGGTATATCTGCCTGTCTTGTCATGACATGTCCAAAGTCAAGTAAAAGTCATGCTGCATATGTGATAATAACAACGATCCCAATATCCCGGCTAAACTCAAACTCAAACAAAATCAGACTATTCTCACACCGCCGCCCTGGAGCCCCTGAAAAACGCCCCTATCCGCCCAGAAAAGGAAAGGAAAAGGAAGGGAGAGAAAAGAAGAGAAGGGGAGAATATTCCATGTCGCTGAGAGAGAACGAGATAGTCATCATCACACGCGGCATCATTATTAGGCAACCCGTTTCCTTTATTTGCCCCATTTTCGTCCCCTCCTCCCAGATATTAAAACCTCGTAAGAAAGATCAATGTCGAATGAACAAAACTTTTGGGGGATGGCCGTAGAATGTCGTAACATCGTCATCGTAAGGTTGTTGATATTATTAAGATTAGTAGGTATGTAGAAATAAGGGACGTAACATGTGTTTGAGGCTACCGGACGGTGCCAGCTTCGGCTGCCTCCGGAGCATTGTTCTCATCCGGTGCGCGACCTCGAGATTCCATCAGAGGAGGCTCGGCTGTCAGATCGTCGACGGTCAGTCGTGTCATTTGGCGGCTGAGCTGGTTCGAGTCGGGTCGCGAATTGGCATTGGAATTGTGGTCGAGCCGTTCGAAGCAGTCCATCCGCTCCAAGTCCTCATACTGTGGCAGCGGTGGCAGGGGTGAGCCACGATAATCCTCCATCGTGCATCCGTTGTTGTCGATTGTCGAGTATCCCGGCGGGCTGGCCGGAACATCGTTGTACACGGGGGGCATTTCCTCGTCCCAGCTGATGCCCAGTCCGCTGCGTTCCGTCACCAGCAGATTGAATTGCATCCTCAGAACGCGAGCGGCACCGGTGGGCGTGATGAGTTTCGTATTCTTGTTCGGACAGAATTCTTCCGCGACAATCAGCTCGATGACCAGGTTGTGCTTCACTTCCAGGCCCCCTGGGGTCTCAAGATCACACACTGGCTTGCACCCAGGCTTGATGCACGCTTCGAATTCCATGTTGATCTCCCCTCCAGCGGTATCGAAGTCCGTCTTCCACCCGCTCTTTTCTTCATTGTGACCAATGATGCGGGTCTCCTGATGCAGAACACCCTTGCCTTCCCCTCCGATCTTGTGAGCATGCTTCGCGCAGGCAGTCGACACAATCTTCTGGTGTTCTTCAATCCGCCACATCATCTTCCGTAGCCGCCATCGCGTCTGAGTTTCTTCGCTTTTTTCCACGATGCCGCTGAGCGTCATCTGCACCGGGAAAGAGCCGATGGGGTGAACGACGGAGGGCAACACAACACGACCTGTCAGATTGGTGGGAGGAAAGATTCGCACAGACGATCGGTCATTGCCTGGCAGGATGGCACGCTGGATCGTGAGCGGGGTCTTCAGGGTGATCTCTTCGCCCGTCGAGGTGATGGCTCGAGCGCTCAGCAAGTATTCAACGCTTCCGAGCGATCCCTGAGCACTTGCGGGGAGGTGGCCAGGGAACAGGTAGCTGAATGGGAAGTCGTGGTCCCCCTGCTTGAGGTGTCTTGGCTCGGTCAGGAAGTCCCAGTAGCACAGTTCATTCGTTCGGGTGGAGCAACTTGGGCAGTCTCTGGAAATTGGCTTTTTGGTGGTAATGGTTGATGTAAGATGCAGGTCGAACTTGTTCAGGGTGACCTCCCCCGGAAATTCGGGCACAATCACGCGGAGACGCCCCGAGAACAGTGCACCAGTCGAGTTGGCAGGAGTGCCGTAGAAGACAAGGGGCGGTGATTCGAAGATCATGTCCAACTTTGCCGCGGGGGAACGAGCATCCTCCTTCGTACTCCCACGATCCTTGGAGCGTGAGGATCGTCCAAGGCTGAGCCGCTTTTCTTTGTGAGGGTGGATGAGGTGATCCACAGAGAAGGATAGCCGGCGCTCGGAGGAGTCGTGACCGCCATCCGGCAGCAGATGCAACGAGTGCCTTTTCGAGGAAGGGATCTCGTTCACCGACGACGTCGAGGAGGAATTCGAGTGGGTCAGACCCGAAGATGGCGATGTCGAGCGAACAAAGCTCGAGAGAAGACGGCCAGGCATGGTGACAGATCGGTTGGAAGAGAGGGGAGGAGGAGAGGGAGAGGGAGAGAGAAAGAGAGCAATAGGGAAAAGTCACAGAGGACTAGAGTTTGTCGACTTGATTGTGAGTTCCCACAGTCGTCAAGTGGAACTATCAATGATGACAAAGAAAGACAACTTCAGGGGGTGCCAACCCTCGACGAGATCTCTCGCTTGGTATATCCGCAATTAACACGCTTTACGACGCGGTGCGATGGTCGAACAACTACGAAGTGGCGCCAGAAGCCCAAAACATAACCAACCAGTCGTGTGGAGTGGAAGTGGCTCCTTCCGAGCGGGTGGTCGAGGATAAAGATCCCAACCGATCTGGAGTGAACGAATCACGAACTTCTTGTTGGCAGTATTGTCCTATACGACAGCGCGAGGCAATTCCTTAATTCACAGAGTGGTGAAGAAGTTGGAAGAACACTACGTACGTAGGTATGTAAGATGGCGATAGCGGGCTCTTTGTATGTTCCATGGACCTAGGCCAAGGGGTCGATGGGAAGTAAAAACCTTAAATCTGGATTTACCCACTGCACGGGACAGTTCCTGGCCAGTAGTACGGGTGACTGTCCAAACGGATTCTCTCTACGATGCTGTCTGGCCATGGAATAGGCTCCATTCCAGCACTTTCTTTACCAAAAAAAAAAGTCGAGCTTCCTACATCGAACGGATGCGGTGGGGGCGTTCCAGCCGCGGACGTCACATGTGGAGAATTACCGTTTCACGCCGGTGACGATACGTGACGGTACGGTAACCTCCTTCCACTTCCCCTCCCACGCTCATTGGACGGCCCTCGACGCCGCTTCCGTTTTCGATGAGGGAGAGCAAGCCGGAAACCAGGGCATCTAGAAATTTCACGTCTCTACTAGACAAAGAAAGAATCAAAATGGTGCAAATACAATCAATCACCTTTCATGATTTCCTTAGATGAAGTGGTATATTATCGTGCAAGGAGCCATTCATTTGCTTACTATTGGCACTCTGTACACAGTGGAGGGTGGTACTGTAGTGTACTGGATGATGGATGAATCATCATGAAGTCTAATGTCTCGAGTCTGGACACTCGGCTCACAAGGTTGATGGTGGTCTGAGCAAGAAGAATGACGCGACATGGCGAAGCTCAGACTAGCCGGAGTGGACTGCGGTTAAACCCACTCCAAGGTTCGATCTGGATTCTGGAGTCAGAAGAATCAAGCTAGGCTGGTTCTTACAGGCCCAGGCAGGAAGCGAGTGGACCAGGTCGCAACTTGCGCAAGAACACCAGAATAATCAATCAGGCAGTCTGCAACTTTATGTGATGGCCAGAAGGACCTCTGCTGATCTTCCAACGTCGGATGAGAGATGGATCATTAAACTTTGGTTGTCGATCCACCAACTCGTCGTCGCTTCAAGCACGTCCTCCACAACATGGGCAAATCAGTCACAATTTTTTTAGTGGCGATGGTGAAAATCTAGATATTCCTTTGGAACAGTATATAAAACACCCAAATTCTAGAAATCCTGAATCGGTCCGGCGTAATACCTACAGTTAGTCGATTGCATCTGCTTATTAACATGGTCACAAGATTCTGACAGGATCATCATCTCCACTTGCCCTGCAGAATTGCAGTTTGCTTCATGATAATCATCATCACCAGGCATGTCGCAATTATCAGCTCATCTTTTGTACTGTACTTCGTACCAAAGGGGTTGGATCTCGGATGGTTTCCTGAGCACGCCATCTGTTCAGGGCCTCCGAAATCAAGCCTACTGCGTAGTGACTCATCTTTGTTGCTTGCCATTGATCATTGATGGTCAGCTGCCAGAAATACATTATCACGTGGTGCAGCAGACCGCTTCGAGGCTGCGACTTGCCGTCTTGCCGGCGGGCAATATAATACTTACATGACAAGGCCAAGACACAGATGATACGTAGCGTGACGCTCCTGGTGGCACAGCCCTATTTGGAGATCTCTGGGTCTGCCGATGATGCGATTCTGCGTCCCTGATTTGCCAAGCCCGCCTCCCCTGCAGACTCCACATGGAAGGGAAAAATTTTTTTGCAGTGTGACTGCTGTCGGCCATCGGGGCTCTCCTCGCTGCTACCATTTCGGGCAAAGCCGCAAATCCCCCGTTCTTCCAGACATGTCCAAAGACTCTTTGCACAGGCTGACAGCCTGTACCCCGCATTGTGCAACCTTCGCGGGCGCATGGGGCAGGCGTCATACGACTCTGGCGGCTGGCCACCTCTGGAATATGCCCTGCTTCTCCTTCTTGCTTCGTACGTTGCTGAGCTCGACCTCGAGCTCTGAATAAACAACGCACCAAGCTCGACGATCAGCATTGGCCCGCTGTCAGGTTCTAGGCTTCCCACCAGACAGACGGTGCACGGGCATTGCCGCCTGGCTGCAGCACCAAGTTGTCTCGGCCAGCAATTGCGGATCGTGGATGGCGAGGTGGTATATCCATTACCTAACAGCATTCGCAGTGGGCGAAAGTCCGGGGTCGGCATCAAGCCAGCGTTGTCTGTTCGGCCACGTTCTCCGGTCGGAAGCCTTCCATGCAGCTTTCCTAGCGTCGGCTTCGGGGAGGCGCCGGAAGGCTTCCTCTTCACGCTGTGGACATCAAGTTTGCATCGACAAGAGCACATCTCAGGTACCTACTGACTCGATATGGGAATCTGATTGGGCCTTGCAACGTCAACAATGACGGCCTAGATATGACGTTTCCATCAAATTGTTTATTCTCCACCAATTACATGCAGCGGTGAGGACATGTCAGTCACATCTACATCCATACGATGTAGATAGATATTGAGCAGTCTCATGCAATAATCTCAAACTAATCTGTTTCATCTTTTCTCCTGTCGTACGATATATACACGTGTATCTAGGTATTACCTTTCATTCTTAGTTTTCGCTTCCGTATAACTCTCATTTCTAGAGACTAATTCTTTAGCGTTGCTGTCAGATGGATATCATCGGGTGCCGTAATTTTGCTGGAGAAATACCAGTCAATCATGATACTACGGAGTATTACTCCGTACTACTGCTAGGTGCTTGCAACAATAATAGTAGTAAATGGTGCCATTCCAGTTAGAAGTTACCCGAGCCGGCTACGGAGAATTCACAGTGGGACCCGACTGGATGGACTTGACTATTTGGGAAGCTTCCAGCCCAGCCTGGCCCATCCCAGCAGGTACCCGGTAACGGCCTGATTTACCTACCTGATTTACATCGGTTGGGTAGGTAGTTCGTCAAGAATTATCCAGATTGCGAACCGTCAAAGACATGTGCAGTGATATGATTTGATCATTGAGTACGGAGTATACAGCACATATATGTCCTCCAAGATCCTCATGCGTTAGTTATTGATCGATAGTTGGTTATGATGACAACACAATTAATGTCCACAGAGTAACACTACATAAGTATACTCTACAGTAGGGTTGTCTACATTCAAAACTGAGTCTTGATTTCATCGAGTAACTGCTCCCTGTGAGTTATTTTATAGTGTACTCTTGTGTAGAAGAGTGCATCAACCAGCTACAAGGAGCTATAAAAAACTGACCAAATTCAATAATAGCGTCAACTAGCCTTATATAACAACCCCTTATATACCTATCGAGTGTATATTTTCCTTTTTTTTTTTGTTTCTGAACTTCACATTTGTTGCATTGCAGCCTTGCTTCCTTGAGGCGCTAATAATCATAATAATAACTACAGTGACCACCTCCTTCATCATGGAAAGCCATCCATCATTGCTTTTGCTTTTGCTTTTTTCTTTATTCCTTTTTAAAAGGGAAGCTACCTGCCGTACTCCGTACATGGGCAATCCCTGTCGGACCTTCGATCACGGCCACCAGATCAGTCCTGTTCCGCTGATTGGCTGGTTGATTGATTTTGTGAGGTACAGACTTTAAATTTAAGTGTAGAGGTACCAGGGTACATTCGTCGGTTCGGAGGAAAAAAAAAGTCAGACGCGAGAGAGAGAAGATTATTAGTAGCAGCGGTATTACTTTCCAATCAAATCTAATCCAATAATTTTTCTTCGGAAAAAAAAACTTTTTTTTTCCTTGCATTTTTGTTTTCGCCACGGGGTTTTCTTTCTGAACGGGAATTGGGTTTTCTACAGCAAGGTTTAGGTACCTTACCTTAGTACCTACTCCATCAACTAAGGCCCAGTCAGTCACAGACAGTGGATACTATCCATTACATTCCTACGAGGCTACGAGCCTACGACAGTCATTAATTAAGCTGTTACCTAGGTACGGAATGCCTAAAGTACTCCGTAGGTATTACTCCGTAGGTACGAAGTACGGAGTACCTATCTAGTTTTTGCAGGACCCACGGGTCCCTATTACTGACTATCGGAGGTCGCCGATGGTTTTGTTCGAAAAAAAAATCATAGACCGACGCAAACCGAAGCGTAGGTAAAGTAAGTACTAGTACGGAGTATACAGAGTAATAATACATAGTCTGTTGGGGTACAAAACAACACAAAAGAATAAAAATAAAAACGACGATTATCGTATTGGAGGAGGAAGAACATAACGTAAAATTTTTATCTGTAGGAACAGGGCAGAATGAAAGCATTATCCCGCAAAGACAAGATTCAGGCGTTTCAAGACTTGAGCAACGAATTTGTCCATTGGATGAGTTGAGTTTTCTTTTTTCTTTTCTTCTTTTTCTTTCTCTTGGAGATCTCCTGCAGACAGACAAACTGTCGAGGCTACCTACCTATCCAAAATCATCTCTCTGGTAAACTAAGGGGTGCTTCGTCCAGAGGAAATAAAGCCTAAGGTTCAGTGTCCACTGGAGGCACTCTTCTCCGCCTGCAATGCGCTTTCTCGAGATGAACGTCTGCTTGATATACTTCCACATTCATACTTCAACCGAGTGTGTCGAGATCATTCCAATGCGATGACTTTAGCTCAACTCAATATATGAGCCAATTGCGAATGGACTTGCATCCTGCGAGAGATGCTGGGGACTCGAACCAGTGGAGCAGAAATAACCCTCTCATTTTCCAGCCTGAGTGAACTTGCTTTGGGACTCAGTTTCTCTACTTTATGGGAAACTCGATGAATGCAAAGTCTATATACTAAATAACTTTGATCCTCGGGATATTATTGATGACAAATCTGTGTGTTTGCACGGGATACTTCTTTCTACTTCCAACTCGAGGTAATAGAATTATTTTTTAGGTTTTTTTTTATTCGCAGCAGATGATGGTAACAGCCATTGCTGAGACGAACATTTCTGGGCCCTGACATTGTAGAACGTTCAGACGTCTACTGTTTCACATCCCTGACACTGGCGCATTTCTTCTACGATCACTATATGAATCTTATATTTTATTGCCTTGAACGATACTTCTGTCCGAAATTCCAAACTTGGTAATGATTCTGCTAAGAGGTTATTAGATGATGTGTTTTGTATCATACCAGTGATAATAGAGGGGGAAAAAAAGAACTTATTTCGATGCTGATCGTGGTACAACTTATATAGATCGCAATAATATTTGCTGCATGCTGTTCTCCACAGCGAAAATAATTGCGACTCAAGTTTGCTCCACAGGAAAGTTTGAAGCATAAAAATACAGCAGGCACTCTATACCAACTTGCGCTAGAGGACTCCCTCTTAAATTATTGCTGTTCTATAACAGGTACTTACCAGAGCCTATGAACAATCTGCTTTTAACAACTGGAATAAACGATTAGAAATCGTCGCCAAGCGGCTTCGAGTTTCTGGTCGATGTACTGTACACCGTAAAATATACTACTGTCACGTGATCTCGGCGGGAGATCCGCCGAGAAGGGCAGGCAAGCAATCTCCCCGGATCTGCAAGCTGTTTAGGTAGTTTATCGCAGAGCTTCGTTTGACAAGCCCCCCTATTCATTTTCACTCCCGCATTCCGTGATGCCACGTTTCCTTTTTGCTTCATCGTCGTTTTGCCGTGACAATCGCTCTGTGCGATAGCTAACTAAATCCAAATCCCGCTCATTGGCCTGACTGGTCCAGCCATTGAGGGTTGATTGATTGATTCTGCTGCGGAAAAGGCTGGCGGAGGATGTTGCTCCGCTCTACCGCATCGTGAACCTGAGACTGCGACTGCTGTGTTCCTCGTCACGATAGTCGTATCGCGACACTCGATAGCGAGAAGAGCAGCCGAAACGAGAACAGCAAAACGCTCGTGTTGCCATTGACTGGCGAGGAACGAAGTGATTGACGCGGAGGAGAGCAGCGAGTTGTGTCGTGATTTTCTTCGCGACCAGAATCTTGCGGCCTCGCCATGTCAAGCTCATACTCGTGGATCACACTCGCCTTCATCGCGCCAGTCATCGTCGCAATTTTCTGGACGCTCTCCTCAACGTCCGGCTCGCCCTTCACCAACTCGTTTCCCAAGTTGTACAACAAACGGATATGTCTGCTGATTGCGCATCCGGACGATGAGGCCATGTTCTTTGCGCCAACGCTGCTGGCGCTGACGAGGCCGGAGCTGGGGAATCATGTCAAAATTCTGTGTCTGAGCACTGGTATGTTTACACCTTTGTGGATAAAATCGTGCTTGGTGGAGAGACAACTGCTCTTTCGAGCGATTCTTTACTGACACCCGACAGGCAACGCAGATGGCCTGGGCAACATCCGCAGGAAAGAGCTCCAGAAAAGCGCAGTCCACCTCGGACTCCGGAACGAATCCGACGTGTTTGTCGTGGACGATCCCTCCCGCTTCCCCGACAGCATGACCACCACCTGGTCTGCCACCGACATCTCCTCCCTCCTCGCGTCCGCCTTTGCACCCGACCTATTGTCTTCTACTGGATCTGCGACTCGACGGAAACAAGACGATGGTCCCCCTAACGCGACCATCGATGTTCTCTTGACCTTTGATCAACATGGCATCAGCAACCACCCCAACCACAAATCCTTATACCACGGTGCCGTCGCTTTCCTGCGCGCTCTGATGAAAGGCAAGAGCGGGTACTCCTGCCCCGTGGCGCTGTACACCCTCACCACCACAAACATCCTCCGCAAATACTCCGGCGTCTTCGATTCGCCTGTGACGATGTTCCTGGGCGCGTTGAGCAACCTCCGAGACGTCACGACGGGAAAGGCACCCTCCTCGAAGGGCCGGGGACCGCCGAACCGACTGCTTTTTATCAACTCCGTCAACCAGTGGCTGAAGGCTCGCACGGCGATGATCGACGGCCATAAGAGCCAGATGGTCTGGTTCCGATGGGGCTGGATCACCATCGGCCGGTACATGGTAGTGAATGACCTGAAACGAGAAAAGATATAACCATGACTATACCATAGCTATAACTATAACTATATGGCTTTGGGAAAAGCCAAACTAATGTACCATGACATAGTCTTGAATTTTTATACTATAATATCTGTACAATGCTCCTATTTTGAGACTTCTGAAACGTACGGTATATCTGCATTAACACTGCACCTCAGAGCAATTGCAGGCTTTGTGGATTCGTCTGTAAAAGTAAATCTTTCAAAAGACGTCGAGATACCAACAAGTAATCTATACCTGCAAGATGCTCAGGGGAAATTCCCCAATGAAGAAAACTCGAAACAATATATTCCCATCCCCAATATTCTTTTTATTCTTTCTCTCATTCTTTTCTTTTTGTCGTTCCTGAAAAGGAGAAGAAAGACTCGCTAGTAAAAGACCTCGAGGAAAGAAAGTCATTTAGACAAACCCTCAGCAAGCATATCCCACCCAAGCAATCTCCATACCTCGCGCGGAAACCACTCCAGAACAGACTCTTCAGCTGCAGCTGTACCACCACCACCGCGGAGCGAAAGCGAAAACGAAAGCGCCTCAGCAGGTAACCGTGGCCGTCGGAGGGAATCACTGAAGAGAGGATGATCGTCACTGAAAACGGCTTTGAGGAGGGTGCTCTGGAGCTTTCGTTTTGCGAAGGTGAGGAGGGGTGGGCTGGAGGCTGCTCCCTCTCCAACGGCGGCATTGCCATTGCCATTGGAGGCGGATTTCATAGCAAAAGAATACACAATTGCCATCGCCCGTTCAAGCAGCCAGATCAAGAACTTCGCTTCCATCTCTGCCGCCTGCACGGCCGCGTCGTCCGTGTCTGCTTGCATCAGACCCTGCGGCAGAGGGAGCTTCTCTGGGTCGGCGCGCAGGTCCGGTCGTAGGAGCAGGTCTCTGAATTCGAACACGCAGAGGATTTTCCCCACACGGCGGAGGAGGATGAAGAGGTACCCCTCCAGCAGGCTTCTGTGGGTGGTCACGGAGTTGCTGCCGGAAAGCATCATTGTGGCGAGGAGGCGGACGATGCTTGAGGAGACTTCGTCCTCAGCAGCAGCAGGTTGAGCTGTGGCCTGCTTGGACTTGGACTTGGCGGGTTGCTTTTGTCTTCTGCTTTGCTTGCTGCTGCGTTGGGGAGAGGTCCCTTCGCCTTCAGCTTTGGCTTTGGCCTTGCTTCGTTGTTCCAAGGCGCGGAGGATGGTTTCGAACAGGGAGACCAGGTGATAAATGACATGTCCTTCGTGTTTCCTTCCTTCTGTAGAGTTTGCAAGCTTGTTCAGCCCTTGGCAGAGAAGCTCGTAGGCACGCTCCAGGGCCCAGATGACAGATATTGGATCCGGCTCTTGCTCTTTTAACCCATCAGTAGTCGCCTTTGGCCGGTTTGACGCGGCCGTTGTGTTGTGGATAGCAGTCAGGACAGCTGCTTCTGCTGCTTTGCACAAGTTGACTGAGTTCAGGACGATGACAGAGTAATTGGGCTTCTTCTGCAGTGTCTGATGGAGCGTGTATAGCTGCCTCATGAACGGCGCAACGCCTGTCGTAGTCAGTGTGAGACAGAGAACGTGATACTCCAGTCCATCTAACTTACTAGCTTCCTCGTATTTGAGATCCTGAATAATAAACTCATCCAGCTTCCCCCTCCCAGTTCCACTCGTAGACGGCCTAGCCGAAACACCCGTCTTCACCCGTTTCCTTGCAGCAGCAGCAGAAGCACCCGGATCGCTGCTCATCTTGCGCTTCTCTGATCCTTGTACATGCCCATCCGCAGACTCAGGCTTCAGCTTGACAAGCAGAGACTCATTACGCTGCTCCAGGTCATAGATCCGATCGAGGAGCTTGCTCTGCGCGGCTTCGGATTCCGCATACGCCCGCTTCCAGAACGCCACGCTGTCGAAGTACTTCTCCGAAGCGAGCATGCGCTGGGAATTCTTGGCCGGTTTGATCTGTGTGCGGATCTGCAGGATGTGTTCTGATGATATATCATATAGATATAGCGTTAGTTAGTTGATGGAAATAATATGCTCAGTTGCACTCGCCTTTGACATCTATACTCGCAGGCTTCGATTTGACGATTGCTAGGGCGAGCGCGAGCTGAGCTGGGGATGGAGCAGGGCACCCATTGCGAACGGCCCCAGGGGGATTCATCTTGTGCTTTCCAATCCAAGATGGCGTTGAGTTAAAAAATGGGTCGGGAGGATGGGCCATGGATGTAGAGAATCGATTCCCGGGAGAGTCCAACACGTGCCTCCTGCCTCCCCTTTCACGTGCTGCCAACAGTAGAAAAGGAATGCGATAGTAGAATGATCATCAGTCTGGATAAATATATATCTTGTTCAACTTCTATATCATGACATTCCTAGGAGTGACACAACAATTGATATAATGATATCATCGCCCAGCTTCTGCTCAAAGGGGTATCTCTATAATACAATATACAACCAGGACGTCATCTAGTATACTTCCAATCAAACACATGACTTAATTCTCCGATCCAGAGGAGAAAGAACAGAGAAAAAGAAGTCAGATGAAAACGGTCGCTTTTCATGAGGCAGCAAGCTTCCCGTCTGCCAAACCTCCTCATTTATGATAATCGATTGATATTTCACCAAAAAGCTTTCGAGGCTTTTACTTGCCTACCGGCCATTCGTTACCGTCGCAGCACCACCGGCAGCCGCAGCAGCTGCATCCGCAGCCTCGTCTTCCTTGCGGAGTTGTTCCTCCAGAGCCCTGCGCTCCTTCTCGCGTTGCGCACTTTTCAAACGCATGAGAGTGATTTCTTCTAGGCTTGGAGTCGTCAAAACTGGCTTCTCTCCAGAAGTTGATGGAGAAGATGCGCCCTTGTTTGCGGCGGCGGCGGGAGAAAATGAGGCGAAAGAAGGGGGTCCCCGTCCAGTATTCTTTGAAGGGGTACCACGGTAATTGTTGTCTTTAAGAGTTGAGAAATCGAATGACGGCTTGCTATTCAAACTGGGAGTATCGGCTGGAGTGGTCTGCGGTGATGGTGCAGGTGAGGGTGAATGAGCATCGTGCATTCCCAGATCGGGCTCGTTGCCTGAGGCCCAATAAACCGAATCGATAATGGCCCAGTCGCCCTCGCCAGCTTTCCTCTTCTTCTCACTGTCTAGAACGGCGGCGTGAGCACCCACGATCGATGTGAAAACCACAACTCCAGTGGCAACCGTCTTCTTCTCCCGCTTCTCGCCAATGCGCTGGCGCTTGTCTTTCAGCATGAACGCGTTCTCGATTTTGCCAAACGGCGAAAAAAGCGGAATTAAACTGTCCTTGTCGAGTTCCAACCCGCGCCCTTCACGAACCCATCGCACCTTGACAGCCCTCTCGAGCTCCGGTACGTTTGTTCCTCCTTCCTTGGAACGGTCCACGCGTTGGTTGCTTCGATCCTGAGCTTCCTGCTCCTGCTGCAGTCGGCGTTCTTCTTCCTCTGCCTCTCTCATCAGCCGCTCCTCTACCTCTCGACGTCTCCTCCGTGTGTCCTCCGCGATGCGTTGGATCTCCCTCTCCAGCCTCTCCTCTGCGTCCTGGTCCCCGGTCGCCATCCCCGTCGCCATCCACGGCCGCTTAATGCCACGCTGTGCCGCATCGCCTGCCCTTTCTCGTGCCTCCAGCTCCTCTTTCATCTTCCGCTTCGCCGCATCCATCATCTCCGCCTCGCGGCGCTTCCGCTCGCGCGCCTCGCGCGCATTGTCGTAGAGTTGCCGGACTGACGGATCCGAGAGGACATCGTAGGCGATCTGGAGCAGATGGAATTTCTCAATATCTGCGGGAGTCGGATTGGCGATCTTGTCCGGGTGGTACTTCAGCGCCGTGCGTCGGTAGGCGCGCCGGATCTCGTTATCTGCGGCGGCGGGGGAAATGCCCAGGAGGGCGTAAAAGTCTTGCGACGAAGCGGCGTGCGCCTTGAGCTCGTCTGTAGGAGCCATTTTGAAAGCAGCTCAGCTGCAGAACCGGCCGCTGGTCAATCCTGTCTGTGGCGAGAAATTGCAGATGACAGAGAATACACAAAAGTGGGGGGAAAGGGAAGGAAGGAAAATGGAGCACTGTCCTTGTTTGAATGCAGAACAGCGTCCTGAGGGTGGTATCAAAGCAAAATATGAAGAAGAGGTTGTTGTTCTTGTCCGCAGGAGCGAAATCGTGACCGATGACATACATGTCGATAGTGCTCAACAACAACCTTCTAACCACTTCTGGTTAGTCGCGAACTTGGCCCGATCTGCGGAACGTGACCATTCCATAACGGGTTAGGCACCTGGCGTGTCCACGTGGATGGTTACAGCTGACTACCACAATAAGTAAATTTCTATTCTTTAGGATTAAATTCCTGTTATTCATTATTTATTCTCTTCATTATGCTTATTTTAATATGTAGTCAGCATTCGTCCATATGGAATGAGTCAAGTGTTAAGAGTTCTCCACAGTCTAGGAACTAAATTAATAGGAGCGATTTTATAACCATAACTCTTAATTGCTACCTTAATTTATTAATTCCCCTAATCAAATATACAAATACACACATGACAAGGATTCGTTTGATATAATCACCCTAGATCCCCTATGAAGATAGATCGATATCCCAGAATACGAACAAGACAGAGAAGGCCCGCAAGAAATTGATCAATCAATTAGGTGAGTCATTGCTCAAGAAATTAAATTGAATTTGAGCCTCATGCTTCTAATCCAAAAAAAACCTTAGCCTTAGGGGCTAATTGTCTGATGTAGAATATGCTCACACAGGGAATGATTATTGTGAAGGCTGTGCTGTGTTGCACACACACATTTGGACACCGACTGTGGCGATGCAAATATTTGCTTCTTCAAGAAACTCTCAGCGTGACTCACGATGAGTAAACAAATACGAGAAAATATGAGATGATTAAAACACACTTTCATCACAACTTTTCGATGGAAGTATTTATTTACTGCTGATATGCTGTTGACCTGACTTTTCCTGCTTACTGACTGCCCTTATCCTTGCATACGTTCATACCCATTCATTCATTCTTTCTTTCTTTGAATTTCACTGTGAGGTACATATTTCTATCACCATGCTATACCGCGAGCAGCGACAGGCAGCCGCCAAAGAAACCAAAGCCTTAACCGCCGGCATCATCCAGACGACGCGTGGTGGATCGACCGAGTCGACGTTCTATACGACCCTCGCGCTGCCACTCCTGCCCAGTTCAAGCAACGGATCGAAGAAGAAAACACGCGTGTACGTCGAGAACGGGGACAGCCTCACCATCGCGCAGAGACTGCTGTCCACCTCGCCAGCAGCCAAGATCGGGGTCCTCAACATGGCCAGCGAGCGGAGGCCCGGCGGCGGATGGATGCGCGGTTCTCTCGCGCAGGAAGAGGCACTGTGCCTGCGCAGCACCCTTGCTGTTACCCTGAAGCCGTCCTACTACCCGCTTCCCCCGCTGGGCGCGATCTGGAGTCCCGGAGTGGTGGTGTTCCGCGACGAGGTGGTCAATGACTGTCGGGTGTTTGAGCCGGTGGAGCGGTTTGTCGTGAGCGTGGTCAGCGTTGCTGGATTGCGGCGTCCGCGACTGTCGGAGGACGAGCAGGATTATCGTAAGTCAAGTCAAGCAATCGCCCTGTATCCTGGTGTCCCCTTCTCACAGAAAACCTGTCTATGTAGGGCTGCTCCAAGACGTCGAAACAATGGAGAACAAAATCCGGCAGATGCTGCGGATCATGGCCACCAACCAGATCACGCACTGTGTCCTGGGAGCCCTGGGCTGTGGGGTGTTTGGCAACCCGCCAAAACGGGTGGCCGGATTATTTCGACAGGTGATCCTGGAAGAGGAATTTGCGGGGTATTTCGATGAGATTGTCTTCGCGGTGCTGGACCCGAAAGGGGAAGGGAATCTGAGGATTTTCCAGGAGGTTGTGGGGGATTTTGTGATTGAGTAGGCTGGTATACACATCAGCTTAGGATTGAATATTCCCAGGAGGATGTATTCGTCTGAGGCGTTGTGATACTGGTCATGGACTGAATTTCCTTCTTTCTTTGATATTATCAGTGGCCTTAATAGTCACCAGTCTTCTTCTCAAGTCTACTGGCCAATGGCCTCGTGATTAGAAATTTCTCTATTCAGATATTGTATGCCTACCTAGGTAAATATAAGGTACTGATTACTTACGAAACTCCCTTTGTAATACTACTGTAATAAGGGTAATAATTCCATTGGATATTGTTTGAAATTAGGAAACTCTTTGCTGCCAACTCTGGTAGAAATATAATTATCTAATTCGAAGACTTTATTGTAAGGATTTTACACTCAGTCCCAGTCCTATCAACCCTGAACGTGAGAACTATCTGCAATTTTAAGGCAATCAATCCCATATATACCTTACTACATGTCCTCTTCCAAGAAAAAGCCACTGAGTAAGAATATACTTGATCACTCATGGAAAACTGGGTTGGTGGAGACTGATCAACCTCTGTGCTCATATAGGCAGTAGCCTATTGGAGTATGCAATTTACATCCCTAGGTATATATATGCAGACTAGCTTATTCCTTCATCTGATAGATCGTAATGATACCTAAGTACATTAGCTTGGTCGTCCTTCCTCCGAGATATTCGTAGGATCGATCTCATTTCGCGCAGCTAATTGAGAAAAAAAAAAGACCAGTCCACACTGCCGGTTCGATTCGAATTGCTCCGGTCTCCTCATTTGATTCCTGCAAGTCAACGGGCTATCTTCGCCGCCAAGATAGAGGACATGTGTCCCACTCCACCCTGACTGACTGCTGGTCAATTAATTATAACGTGTCACTGCACTAGCCGATGCATGATCCTGGTTGGTCTCGATTGTAAGCAGATTGCATTTCGGCAATGTAGGCGGCACTAGATGAACTAGATGCAGTAGTATGTCGGATTCGGTTAGGTGTTGCTGCAATGCTAAGTGTGTGCGTTGTCTAGCTAAAGAGAATCTATGCTAGAGCAGACCTGATATATTATATGACTGGATGAACAAACCCCCCTCACTGGAGTACCCAGGTCAATGAGCCTGTGAAGAATATGCTCCTTGTGTGGAGTACGAACAGCGCAACTCAAGGCACATAAACGATAAGATGGCAATCATTGATTGGATGAAAGACTCTTATGACCATGTCCTGTCCCCCAAGATGGTCCACTTGGGAATGGGTCTCTTTAGCCTTATCTTGTCGAAAAGACCGATTCCCAGATCCCTCAATTTGTCCTGTTCAACTTCACCTGCCTGCCAGTTCTCCTATCGTCATCATCATGGACATCCCAGAAGCAGAAATATTCCCCGTCCTGAAAGGCAAGGTCGCCATCATCACCGGCGGTGCCCAGGGCATGGGAAAGGCGACTGCCTCCGTGTTCGTCAAAGCGGGCGCCCAAGTGGTTATCGCCGACATCAAGGAGGAACAGGGCTTGCAGGTGGTCGCCGAACTGTCGCAACTGGGCGAGATTCACTTCGTGAAAGCGGACATCTCCAAGTCGGCTGATGTGCAGAATCTGGTCGTGCAGACGGTGGCCAAGTTTGGCCGACTAGACGTCGCCGTCAACAATGCGGCCCTCACTCCGGACAAGACCCCCGTCAACGAGTTCGACGAGGACTACTGGCGACGCATCGTCGATGTCAACCTCACAGGGACAGCCCTCTGTTGCAAGTACGAAATGCAGCAGATGATCAAGCAGGGCAACGGCACGCCGGGCCGGTACTCGATCGTCAACATCGCGTCCATCAACGCGTTTCGACCCCAGCCCAACATGCCCGCGTATACGTCGGCCAAACATGCCCTCCTGGGCCTGACGAAGCATGCTGCCATGGATGGAGGTCCGCATGGGATCCGAGTCAACGCCATTGCGCCGGGGGCCATCTTTGTAAGTGAACAAGCAGAAAGATGGGAAGTGAAACTGAAGCTAACGCTGAAGCAGAGCGACATGTCAACCGCTGCTCTCAAGATCATGGGAACGACCCACGAGGAATTTGCGCCTCGAATAAGCTACCTGCGTCGGTTTGGACATGGGCATGAGGTGGCGCAGGGCTCACTGTGGCTGTCGTCGAATGCTGCCTCGTATGTCACGGGGGTGTGTCTACCAATTGACGGGGGATGTTTGGCCATGTGAGATGATCAATCCTTCATGCAATCTATATTACTGTACAAAGAAGAAAGCGGTCATTCCAGTGCCTGAAAAGGCCTTTATCTGACGATAATAATACGTAGACGGCAAACGAACAATAAACATAACTAGCCTCGTTATCTTACTTACAATTTATAAGATCCATAGGTAAGCTTCTACTCTATAGAGCCATTGGTTTCTGGATAGGATAGCATGAAGAGCCTCTATATTGAGATATTTCTAGAAGGCTCCTATAAACCACAGTCTACAGTCTAATGCTGTTACTATTAGAACATATTAGGGAGAGTAGAATCCATGCCTTGATGATTACTACCGTAGTATGACTTACTAGTATTATAATAATGATAGTCTGTGATACCTAGTCTATTGGTATAGCCATCCAACTCGAGTGGCTTCTTGATCAAGTCTATAGATTTTATACTCCTTCTACTGAGGAATACCTAGGTATGCTTAATTTACCCTATAGTGGCTACGGTTAGTAGACTTCTAATATCACTGCCTAGTTAAAGAAATGTGCTTAATGAAATTGATAGATAGCTTGAGATGGTTGAGATTGTCGCAACTTAGAAATCTTCCACTCGGCTAAAAAGAGTGCCACGACAACTGCTTCTTAGCTGTTAGATTTTTTGATAGAAATAATGCTGTCGCTCCCTGAAATGACCTCTGTTCAGAATAACCCTGACCATTGTTTTAGGCGGCGGACGCCTAAAGTTTGGGGAATTGTTTAACTAAAATTAGCTAGAGGAACAGGCATGGTGAGATTGTCTTAGCCATCGAAAGTTGGGCCGACTGTCTTGACTCAAAAGGTTCCGGTTCCACAGGCATCACCCTTGATGACGACCATGGCGCGGGGACGTCTCCTTCATCCTTTCCTGAAGAACTGCCCCTTCTCTGGATTCTCCCACAGTTATAGATCTCTGCGTTCTTCTTTTCGCCCGTTTCTCTTATCACCGTTTTCCAACACACGCAACGTGGTCTCAAATCGATCTCGCTCCAAACCGCAGATTTTCCCTGATACCGGATTTGACAACATAAATCCATCGGAAAAAATTGAAGAGGAGTTAATACCAAATCACAAAGCCGAGAGATTCTATCCCGTTCGCATTGGGGATGTTTTCAACGACAGGTACCAAGTGGTCGGTAAACTGGGTTACGGTTCCAGCTCCACCGTTTGGCTGCACCGGGATCTGCTGTATGTAATGTGCAATCTTGAGTGTCAGGAATGTTCACAATCTATATAAGCTCAAGCCTTCTTCCGAAGATAACATCGATACCATGTGCTGAAGGTCTATATAACGGGCTGTAACGTGAACCGAGAGATTGAAATCTACCGTCATTTCAATGCAATTCGTTCGGATCATGCTGGACGATCGTGCCTCCGACTATTGCTTGATTCTTTTGAAATTAGGGGGCCACATGGCCATCATGTTTGTCTGGTTCATCAACCTCTTGAAATGAATCTCTTTCGGTTTATGAAGCTCCTTCCTGATGGGGTCTTTGATAAACGCCTCTTGAGGCTGGCTATCCGGAATGTCCTAGCTGCTTTGGACTATCTTCATTCAGAAGGACATGTCATCCACACAGGTATTCATTTGTTGATAAAATGTCCAATGACAAATAAAGGTATGAGCTGATCCCAATCCAGATCTTCAACTGCACAACATCCTCCTGGGGATCAAAGATGAGTCCATTCTTTCAAAATATTTGAAAACCCAGTTCCTCAAAAAGTCGTCAATGATCGCAATATTTATCTCTCTCAACCGCTCCAGATTACTTCCGGGACTCCAGTTCTCTGTGACCTCGGCGAGGCCCAACTTGGTGATGAGGAACACAACGACGATATCATGCCAGACATTTACCGGGCGCCTGAAGTGATCCTGAATATGAATTTGGGCTATAAGGTTGACATCTTGAATGTCGGTATGGTGGTAAGTAAAACGAACTCTCTACTGCAACTTCCTTATTCCCATCTATATCAATTGTCGATGACTGAGCTCACAAACTGATCAATCACTCTAGCTCTGGGATCTCTTCGAGTATCATCACCTCTTCAAAGGCCGGAATCCAGACAATTTGCTGGATGATGCCTATCACCTTGCAGAAATGGTGGCGATCCTGGCCCCCCCCCCCCCCCCCCCCCCCCCCCTCCCCTCTCGAATTCCTCCAACGCAGCGAGCCTCCGTTTCTGGGATGAAAATGGTCCGTACAGCTTCATTCCCAATAAGAGGGTTTGCCAAATTGTACGGAATGAGGCCTGCTGACAGAGTTTACAAGGCAACTGGAGAGGTCTTGCCCCAATCCCCGAGGGTCAACCTCTTGAAGATCTTGAACAGAGACTGGAGGGAGAGGACAAGGCCGAATTTCTCCTTTTCTTACGGCGAATGCTCTGCTGGGTGCCGAAAGAAAGGGCAACCGCGAAAGAACTCTTGTTCGACCCGTGGTTGATGGAAGGCCTTTTTCAACCAAAATCAAAACCAACGGCGGATTCGTAGTGTTGTTCGCTTTGTGCATGGGATGGCTCGTTTGGCGTTGTAGGTTTCTTGTCCTAGGGTAGATATCTCCTGTCAGAGAGCAGAAGTCAGCGTAAGGCGGTTAGGTTCCTGACAAATAAGAGTCCCCAATAGGCTTCAGCTTAGTTAACGAAGACGACCTGGAACAGTATTTGGTTGGCCTCGGACATGGTGAGCTAGGTGATATCAACGAATTCGAATGGGACGATATGGTATGATATGGTATGATATGGTACGACATGGATGGATGAATTTCAGTAACTCTGTGAACGATACTCTAAAGATTGGTGCATTTAAACATATTTTTGAATCAAAGCTATACCCATTTCTTCCACCAAATCAAAACTGTGTTTATTTTTGAATTAGAAAAATTATTGAAGATTATCCTCTTTTATTTTTGTTAGATTAGCTACCGCATCTAGCTCTCCATCTTATCTAATCTGATCTAACTTATCTTATCAATCTAATCTGTGTAGGGCGGGGCCTTGTGGAGTCTTTTACTAATCGGAGGAACGTCCAAATTCCAGTCAGTGGGAAACCATGGTCCATCACATGACCCACGACAGTCAAGGACTCACGCCCCGCAAGGAATGAGATGCGATGAGGTCTGTGCGCGCAGAACTTCCTCGTATTATATTACTATTATTACACGAAGTAATTGAGCAATGAGTCCCACAACTCCAATCATGCATCGAACTGATGCTGTTGTGAGGCCACTGAGGCCGTGCGCAGTGGCACAGCTACCGTTGGTGCCCCTTAATAAGTAGCTATCAGTCGCAGGCCAGACTTGTCTCTTCTCGCGACTCCACAATCCACCCGCGAACTGTGTCTTTAGCACGAACAAAAAACCTTCATCATTTTCTCGTCCACCTGAAGGAGTTCTCAATGGAGCACGCAGACCTCGTGGTCATCGGGACCGGTGAGTGCGCTGCTACTTCCCCAACCCATAGCGCGTCTAACGCAGAGCAGGCTGGAACGGCCTGGTGGCCGCAAAGACCTACCTGGAGGTCAATCCGTTAGCTGCCGTCGTTGTCCTCGAAGCGGAATCGTCCATCGGAGGTGTCTGGGCCAAGAACCGTCTCTACAAGGGCCTCAAGTCCAACAACCTGCTGGGAACCTACGAGTACAGCGACTTCCCCATGGACGAGGCCACCTTCGGGGTCAAGCCCGGCGAACACATCCCAGGGGGAGTGGTGCATGCCTACTTGGTCAAGTACACCGAGCACTTTGGGTTCGCGGACAAGATCCGCCTGAACTCGAGAGTCGAGAGCGCAGAACGGCAGCCGGACGGGTTGTGGCTGCTCACCATCGCCATGTCTGGCGCAGATGCACCGACCAGGACCGCTCTGCAGACGCGCAAGCTCATTCTGGCCACTGGCATGACGTCGCAGCCCTTTCTCCCCGATTTCAATGGCCAAGACTCCTTCGACGCCCCGCTGTTCCACAGCCGCGATCTGCTGAACTACGAGGCGGATGTGCTTCAGAAGGGCAAGCGTGCGACGATTTTCGGGGGGACAAAATCCGCCTGGGATGCCGCATATGCCTGCGCGATATCGGGGGTGCAGGTGGACTGGATCATCCGAGAATCAGGACATGGGCCGAACTGGATGGCACCACCGTATGTCACGCCGCTGAAAAAGTGGCTGGAGAAATTGGTGACCACCCGATTCTTGACCTGGTTCAGCCCGTGTATCTGGGGCGACGCAGATGGATTTGCTGGCATCCGTCGGTTTCTCCATGGCACCTGGCTGGGCCGAAAGATCGTCAACGCTTTTTGGGGCATCCTGGCCAATGATGTAGTCCAGCTGAACGGGTATGACAAGCACCCGGAGACAAAGAAGCTCAAACCGTGGATCAGTCCTTTCTGGGTGGCTTCTGGGCTGAGTATCTTCAATTATCCGACAGACTTTTTTGACTACGTCCGCGATGGGACTATCAAAGTCCATATCGCTGACGTCACCCATCTCTCGTCCAAGACGGTGCATCTGTCAACCGGCGAATCCCTTTCGTCCGATGCTCTTATCTGCTGTACGGGATGGAAGAGTACGCCACCGCTGAAGTTCTTGCCCGAGGGTATCGACCGAGAGCTGGGCCTTCCGTGGAGTGCTGATGTCCTCGACGAGGGGCTGATCAAGGACGCCGATGAAGAGATCCTGAGGCGGTTCCCTCGTCTCCGAGATCAGCCGGCCGGCAACCACAAGTACAAGCCATTGTCCAGGGATGCTGCAGCCGAGGCGCCCCATCCATTCCGACTCACTCGGTTCATGGTTCCCCCGTCGATGATCAAGGACCGATCCATTGCGTTTCTCGGGATCACAATGACCATCAACACCACAATTATCGCCCAAACCCAAGCCTTGTGGGCGACTGCATATTTCGACGACAAGCTTGAGGTGAAGCCAACAGTCTCCCGTCCAGCGGGCAAGGACAAAGCTGATACAGATGCCTCATCTGAATCGGACCTCGAGTGGGAAACTGCCCTGCACAGCGAATTCGGCAAGTGGCGATATCCGGGCGGCTTCGGCCGCCAGAACCCGGACTTTGTGTTTGACGCCATTCCTTACGTTGACCTGCTGTTGAGGGATCTGGGATTGCGGACGCATCGGAAAGGAAGCCTTCTGGCGGAGATGTTCCACCCGTATGGGCCGGAGGACTACCGCGGTATTGTCGACGAGTGGAAGGCCGTACACCGGTAGACTGACCTGGTTATATAAGTGAGAAACGGCGTGTAGTGAAATGAGGATCTTCTGCAAGCAGACAGTCTTGTTTCTGTGTGCGTATATATTGAGTGTTGGAAATTGTATATTCAACTGTCGATCGGATATTGGTTCAGGTCCGGCATATCTGTGAATATACTTATTGTTAAGTTCGCCAGTTTTGTGACTATTGAAAGGGGGAAAAGAAAATAGTTCTTGTCTGAAACATCACTAAGCAGGTCCTGCTCTTCCTCACCTTGCTCCCTTTCCTTGAAAACTTTTCTTCAATCTACGATCTTGATACCGGAACTATTAATTAAACAAACTAAACAGAGTATGAAGATTGTCGAATATTAAGTACCTTGAGCGATGCTTTCCAAAATCATTTCGACCCTCATCACCGTTGTGTACTGGATGAAAACCATGGACTTACCATTTTTCAATAACTGTCAGACTTGGCCAGGCTGTCTACCTAATTACATGCACCAAATTGCTGAGGTATGTAGTAGCACTGAAGATCTGTTACTCCAACAGGCGTTTCTTCGGCAACAGGTATATTCGTATATTCAGCCATGCGAATCGATTGGATCCAACCTGATCGCTGAGCCTTGCACCAACCGTCTGCACCGCAAGATGACACCATTACAGGGGAATTTTTGAACTACAATGGAAAGATTCCGCCGTTCTAATGATGTGTGGTCAGTCGATTGTCGAGTTTATGCGGAATGTTGTCTTGCAGTCATCATCATCGTCGTCATTCGACAAGCATTCGATTCAGAAAGACGAGCAAGACGCCAAAGCCATCTTCCGACGCTGCAATATTTCTTTCCTCTTAGATCTGTTTTCTCCCATAACAGGTAGCTCGGGAAGCGCCCCTCAGCGAGGGCCCTTACCTTTCTTCTTGAATGCAGACAAGTTGCATCCGGTGTATCCTGACTCTGCAGGTGCATTCATTCTCCCCACAGTGCCGACAGTCGATCAATCAATTCTGGTCAGTCTGCAGTCCTCGCAGCAGCCTCGCTTGTCTGGTGACTACTGACTCGAGTGATAGATAGCTACAAAATCTCTCGACGCTGCCGCTTATATAAGGAGAGAGGTAATAAATATCCTTCCACTTTTGACGATTGCAGTGCAGTGCCTTCTCGGTCGTATTACACTCAGATAGAAGAAAAGCTCTTCGGTGGGATGCGCATCGGCATAAAAAAAATAAGTGACTGTTGTCAGAATCGGCCAAAACAACGCCATGGCATTGGTTTCGAACCAATTCTAAACTAGGTATGCCGGTTTCTCACAACAGTGACAAACTTGCATACATGATGCTCCACTATTTGTATTATTCTATTCTATTTTATTTTCTCTTATCATTGCCTGATTTATGTATATATGTACTATATATCCCTAGGTATCTAAGTAGATAAACTCCGTCCAGTCCAGGCCAGTCCAGATCCTAATATTAATCAATCAATCAATCTAACATCACTATATCCATTGGAGTAGTGTGTGCAACACTTCATCAAGTCTATTTATCATCCCCTCTACTACTTTGAGCGCTGACCTGCAAACAATCAATTTAAAAAAATAACATTTTGGACTTTTTTTTGTCTCGCTGGAGCAGAGCATTATTTCTTTGCAATGGTTGGAAGTGAGCGGGATGCCAGGCCTGGTCATGGTTTTAGGGTTAGGGCTAGGGTACAGCTACCTAGGCTTGGGCCAGAGTTAGGACATGGGGTCAGGGCTGGCCCATTTGAGTTATGGTACCTCCCAGCCCCTTCTGCAGCTTCTTGGACATCGCGAATCCACTGCTTCTTCTTCTTCTTCTTCTTCTTCTTCTCATCTACCTCAGATCCGTCGTCAGACCATAGCATACGGGATTTTTTTCGGATTCTATTATGCCCAATTCAGAGGCAGAGCCAGAGGAAGAGCCAGGGCAAGAGGCCATTGACAAATGCAATGCAAATCCATCCATCCATCCCTGGAGAAAAGAATGCATCATTAACAACCTCTGGACTTACTTACATAGGATAAGGTGAAGGTAAAGCAAACAAAGTACTGTGAGGTGACACGAACTTGTAAAGTAGGTAAGTAAGTATGTAAGTAGGTAGGTAGGTGATTGACCGAAAACAAATAAATACCTTCAATTCAGTTCAGTCAAAACTTAAACTGGTTGTGTGTATTGTTACTCTGACTACCTAGTCAATAATATGTATACATCTGTTTCCACGCACTTAGAATAGCTTTTTTTTCCCTATTTTCACTACGATGTACTGTAGATTAGCTATTGTACAAGTACATGTACATACATACCTAGATATATATGTCTTGTGCTGTACAGGATATTCCTATTGTGAAGAAGCAAGCAATTGGCTTGTTTTGTTAATCTGTTTGTTCGATTAACAATAATAATAATAAGTGTTGTGTCCATTCTTGGCTGTCAGACTAGACTAGACTAGATAGTTAGGGTTCCCTAGACAGGTACCTACCCTCAGCAGAACCATGTGCAGAGTATGTACAGTACATACATAGTAGGACTCCATATTTTTTTTGGCACCTATGTATCTATCTAATACAGAATACAGCTGACACAGCGAAATCAGTAGAGATACTTGTTAAACTTCCCGATAAATTCTATTATTAGTTTTTGTTTTCCTTTGTCCCAAAAAGATACTAAGTTAAGTACTTACTCCCTGAATCTATGAATCTAATGTCACCGAAATCTGGGTACAGTTATAACCTCTAGAGATACAATACTCGGACCTTCTTTCTAATTGATAATATCGTCCAGCTTATCTCGCCGCTGAATATGAGTCTTTCTAAGGCCTAGGTATCTTTCTGTTCTTCTCCGATGGATCTTTCTTATTTTTGATTCCTATCATGCACAATACATCCTAGGTCGTTACTCTACATAACCAACATGAGCGTCTTCAGACGTTGACACTAAGCCAACGCTCAGTTAGGATAAAGCTAAGCTAGGCAATATCCTCCCTGTACACCACATACTTGCTTTTCGACCGCAGCTGTGGCCCCCTTCGGTAGATGACCCACGGCACCGGCAAGAGCGTCAGGCTGACGAAGCCCCAGAAGGACATGGTCCAGTGGAACGTCAGACGTTGGATCATGGGGATGGTGAACAGCGGAACAAATGACGAGAAGAGGTATCGCATCATGTTCTCGACGGCAAAGGCGGAGGCGCCGTAGGTGGCGCCGTAGATTTCATTTTTGTACCAGGGGAAGCCGAGCTGGACGCCACGAAAAATGTCAGATTATACTCAAGTCAAGAGGGAGATACAGGGGTAGATTAATACCAGATTGAGAGGAAAGCTGCAGCCAAAAAGAACGCCCGACATGACGGGAACAGCCCAGTGGATAGACGACTTTGCCGTCCAGGCAAGCCTGCAAAGATCAGCAATCAGTAAACGTTCAACAGAGAAAAGCGGACAGGTCCTACCAGAACAACGAGATTGGAAGCATGATACTCCCAATATTGCAACACCACAACCGCTCCTCAGGGGCAACAGCTTCCCCTCTCGCCTCAGCTCGCAGTTTCGCCTTCTGGTAGATCTTCTTGTCGATGATGCTGATGATAGGAAAGGCCAACATGCTGCCAACCAGCAAGGACAGAAAACTCAATCCGACATGGTAGACGGAAAAGAAATACTGCGTCTCCAGCACGTACGGGAACGCCACGTAGTACACGAACAGCATGCCCTGGACCACGGCGCCATACGCCGCTGTTGGCAGCATGATCGGCTCGACGAGCAGCATGTGCAGTGGCCGGCTGAACCCGACGCGCAGGGAGTCTGCGACGCTGAGGCTGGAGCGCTCGTTGTTGATCGACCTGAGGATCCTCGGCGCGAAGGTCTCTGGCACGAGAAAGTTGATGACGACGCAGAATCCTAGCAGGATGGCCGATAGCCAGAAGGTCCAGCGCCAGTTATCGCCTGTGTCTGCTACCACTGCCGAGCCGGAGACGGGGCCGACCAGCGGCGCAAAGGCGCCGAACATGGAGTACATGACGATGAACTGGTTGCCCAGGGGCTCAGTGGCGTAGTCCCACAGATCATTGATCACGCCGGCGAAGATGCCGACACAGGGCGACGCCAGCGTGCCCGCGAGCAGTCTCCCGAGCGCCAGAGTGGCATAGTTCTTCGCGGTGGCCGCGACAATGGTAAACACCAGACTGAGGGCCAGCAGCGCTTTGTAGAAGTACTGCCGGCCGAAGATCTCCGAGAAGGCAGTGCCAAAGGTCGGGCCCACAGAGAAGCCGAAGGAGTAGAGCGTGATGGGCAGCACGGCCAGCGTGTTGCCGACGTGGAAGTATCTCTGCACGCCGGGGATGCTGGAGATGTAGTTTGCGTTGGCGAAGAGGCTGTAGTAGGAGTCAGTATACTTGCAATTGACTGAGCATAGAATAGGATAGTGAAGGAACTTACACAACGAAATACGAAATCACGCAGACCATGGAAATCAGACTCTTTTTCCTCGCGCTCCACGATCGTGGATTCCGCGGGTCTCCGGGTGCGAAATCCATGGCGGGGAGTGTTTGTACGCTGATCTCTTCTGGTTGTTTTTCCATGTTTGTTGCAGTGTAGTATAGTATAGTATAGTATACTATAGTATAAATGGATGAATTGAGGAGGGAAAAAAAAAGAAAAGAAAAAGAGAACTCTAAAAAAGTGAAAATTAATCAATCAATTAATAGAGGAATTTATAGAACGAAGGTGGTCAAACATCATCTAGATATTGCAAGCGAGTCAGTCAGTCCGTCCGTCAGACAGTAAATAATCCGCGCTGCGCCGCAAAGATAAGACAATGCTGGCCACATTTTTCAATCTACTACCAGTGCAAGCAATGAAAGAACCCTGCATTCCGACCCAAACCCTAGCCAAAATCGGATCAAATCCGAATAACCTGGAACTACCCGTTCATGGAGTCAGTTGTGAATAGAACCGACCCGGTGCCTTGCTTTAGTGGGCGCTTGTTAGCTGTGATGTAGGTATGCGTGAAACTGCACCAGCGCTTGTATAACAGCCACAATGCATTTGTGGCTGAAATAGGTATTTGCAATCAGGTATGCTGGTGTAACTTGTGTAACTAATAGACGGAGTACGGCATCCACGCAAGATTTGTCAAATCAAGCTAGATAGGTAGGTAGGTAGATAATAGGAAACATCTTGCGAATCTCTACATATACGGAAGTATACGTCCGTTGTATCACACCTGTGTCACTTCTATACAAACGGATAGATTAGGTGGTAAAAAGCGAAGAACCCGTCGGGTATGTATTACATTTAACCTCGAAAATGTGTACGATTGACATAGATAACACCCCCGAGGTTGCTTGGATGCTGGTGAAGGAATACCTAGTTCTGATACAAGGCTGGAAATAACATACAGATAGATACCAGTGTGAATGTTGATCCTTAACTTGATAATCGCTAACTGCCTTTTACTTAACCTACACATCCACACGAGTCTTCAGATCATCGTCACGCCTCGAGTATTTTATTGTGGCTTCCTCATTCCAATCACACTTCGTCTCAATATGCAATAAAAGACGGCCTCCAGCATACGGCACAGCACATCAGGCCCCCACCCACCCAACATCCGTCTCAGGCGTCCAGCAAATAAGGCCTCCAGAAGTATCCTCTGACTGATAAAATAAGGCTGTCTGAATAGTATACTAAATTAAGCCCTCAGGTGGGCAATCTGACATGCTTCGCATTCGGACAGTGGGCATAACGACAGGAATAGATATATCATTAATAATACCTACGCCTA